>NW_015112915.1:152930-158539 GCF_001443285.1 Poecilia latipinna
TGATTACAAAGTTGGTTCCAGTGCTGATTTAGGTGATGTGAATCAAATGCACACATTTCAGATTTTTGTACAAAAAAGTGTGTTAAAAAAAATCTATTTTCCTTTGTCTTTACATTTATGCAGTTTGTGTTGCTCCATCACATTACGTCCCAGTTTAAGTGGCGAGAATCTTTTTACACGGTACTGTTTATGTATGAAGTCACAACAAGTTCAGATTAATAAATGTTTGCCTGGAACTGATTTGTCACTAATCTTTTTCCAATGATAAGAAACCCAAACAGTTGTAAACTGTGCATCACTGTCACCGCCACAACATTGTACTTCTGAAGCTCAAACAGCTTCCTGGTGTTTTTTTGTTTTTTTTTTCACACTCGCAACATAACAAAAATGAGTGAAACCAGATTTCTGGTGAGGCTAGAGCGCTCGAGCAAAGTGCAAAATCTCTGCCGCATGCCTTGTTGTGGTATTTTGTAGACACTACACACAGAAGACACATATGCACAGATCCAAGAAGGGACCTCCTACAGTCTCATCCACCCTTGAAGTTTTTCACACACCCCCGGCATTCACCGCTGCAAGAAAACATCAAAACGCCTCACATTTCTTCCTCTCCTCCAACCTGTGTAGAAAGACAAACGAACGAGCAGAAAACTTTTCACGTCAGCCTGGAGTGTTGGTTCTGAGGGCCTGCGTACATGTAGGTTTACATGAGATAAAGACACAAAGGATTTTCTTTTTTAAAAAAAAAAAAAAACAGATCAGTTTGAAAGGATGGTGGCAAACGCACTGATCATGCTGATGATAAAGATGGCAGCAGCTTCCATGCCTGGCTCCGAGATGGACCTTAAACGCGGATATGGAGCTGGTTCTCCAGAACTGATCCAGAACTCGTGCCACTCGGTGGGATTTGGAATCAGAGCGATTCCTCCCAATATTTCCAGCAACACCTGGTGCCTGTGAGTAAACATACGCACACTCTTAAGAGCACACATGGATGCAACTACTAATTTTGGACATAATCTGTTGTCTGCGTGTCGTAATGGAGCTAAAAGGCTTCATTTTCAAGAAGAGCAATGCAAAAAAGAAAAAAAAAGATTTAGGGTATTGAGTAGCTCTTTGCGCCCTTGACTCTGATTTAATGTGTTAATGAGTTTTCCTCTTTGGAAACATCAATGTGATTGATCAACATCTTTCTCAGCTCAATTAGTTTTCTAAAATAAAGCAGCATCCATTTCCAGTTTCCATCTTCAGTTTTTTTTTTTTCTTGCAATAACTGCCAGAAAACATCTTCATGTTGTGCAGTGTTAGGATTTTTTTTTAAGCATCTGCTTTAAATATTCATTGTTGGTTTCAGTGAAAAACATTGTCACACTTCAAGTGTTTCTAAAGCATCTCAACCAACATTTGGAAAAGACACTCTACAACAAATTCTGCTTGCAGTTTATTCGATAAACCAAACTAAAGCGGAGTGTGACTGGATGGAAAAAAGAAGAGTTTCTCAAAATTAAAATATGGAACATGTGACATGTATTTGTATCTATCCATCCTCCTTGTGAATCAACACTTTGCAGAACCACTTTCTCTGCAATTACAGATGCAACTCTATTTGCACATCTACAGACTGAATACAGCAAAATAGCTCAAACTCAGCCAGGCTGGTTGGAGTGTCTAGTCATCAGCTTTCAACTATTGCCACAGATTCCAAGTTGGACTTTACACTACAGGAACACAAAATCTTAGCTTTAGAAACCAGACCAAAAATATGTTTATTTACTTGACATAAGACAAAACTAATTTACAAGTAACTTTTCGGCAAGACATAGGAGTTATAAGTAAATTAATGTTCTAAAAACATACTTGTTCCACTGACAAATTATTTCTCTTATTACATTGAAAAAATGTCACCTTATAAGTGAAATAATCAGCTAGAGGAGCTATTACTTTTCATCAATATTAAGGAATTATTTACTTAAAAGAAGTTCCTACATCTTGCTGAAAAGTTACTGAACAGATCTAGTTTTTGCAGTGCAGGTCTGAATCATTCCGACACGGATATGCATAAATATAAACCATTTCTTTCTCTTAAGTCTTTCACAAATTTGAGCAAGTTTTCTTCCAGGATTGTATATACAGGATTATATTTACTAATTAATCTTCCCATCAAGCTAGAAATTGAGCTTCTTATATCTTACTAAAGGATCGTTTATGTCGTTCTTACAGAAATGTCTGATTTGGATTTTCCCACCTGAGCTGTGAATCTCTGCAGCTCCTCCAGTGTTAACACGTCTGCACAAATCTCGGAGGCCTTTACAGATTAGATTTATCCATATGAATCTTTAATTGTATTTATTTTATTTAGGTTTTAAAAAGTTAACAGCAACACTTTTCAGGTTTTTATTTACAAAAAATTTTTTTAAACCATACATAATTTTCCTTCTGCTCCAGATCTATCACATAAAATCTCATCAAAATACAGTGAAGTTGATGATTGTAATGCGACATGTAAAAAAAAGCATGTATGTAATGCAATAAACCCATAAGGTATTTTCAACAGACATATGAAAAGTTTGCCCTCAAGCTGCACAATGATCAAAACTCCAGTTGCTTTTTATATCGACTAAAACTCATATTGTTCTTTTGAACAAGTGAAAACCTCTCGAGACACTTTGTATAAAACGACACACTCCCTTCACCATCGTCTCATCATTAAATATTGAAGGATTATGCAATATTTACACACGCCCATCTTTTCTACGTGCATATTCATTTAGATTCATCCAAACCTCACTGCTTTCCTTTGGCTAAATCTTGTACTGAACGTTCCAGAGCTGGTCTAATTAAACATTAACTGAATCAAGGATTACATGCAACACTTGTTTGACCTGCTACAGCACCGCTGGGCAGCATTCACCGCAAATAAACACTTAAGTCTAAAACCATTGTGTCACTGCGTTTGCTGCTTTACCTCCTGGCGTTTCTCACTGCATGCCTGGATGCAATGCGACTTTGTATGTTTCAGCTATCAGAGATCAGGCAGCAAAAACCATGCGATGTTGGTACAACGAGGAGGAGGGTGACGATGAGGGAGGTCTGCTTATTATCTGCTTCCTTGCACCTGTGTCCAGACAACTACATTTTTAACGATGCCTGCCAAAATACTTCGAGAGGACGGCAATATTTAGCTTACCTTGTCATGTGGCTTTAAAGAGAGACAACAATTAACTTGCCATACATCTCAATATTTATCAGATTTATCCCTCTACGTTTTAAAGAACTTCCACTATTTTGGTTGTTTTTAGTTTATGGCCAAGCCTTTTTTCTCAGCTAGTAGTCCGGTAGACTCAGTTTTATTGGGAACCAAAACTGCAACATCCGTTACATTTTCCGCTGGTGTGGTTCGCTTTCACACTGACTCATGTCAAACGGACCAAACCTTTTCAAAAGCCTGTTCACCTCCTCGCCTGTGGTGGCGCTGCACCAAGAACCACTGAAGTAAAATACATGTAAACCTCAGAAGACGACATGAGCGCGCAACTTCCTTCTTTGAAAATGACAAAAATGTCAGATATTGGCAAGTGCGCTTCTCTTTTTTTTTTTTTTGGTTCCATTTACTCAGAATGCCCTGCACTGAAGTCCGCTTCCTGTTTTTGGAGCGGTCTCTGGTCTGTTTGGCATTTACATGCGTTCGGGCTGCACCAGAGTTCACTTCAACCGAACTGAGACCTGGGATTTCAGGTGAACAAGAGTTCACTTTGTGGTCCGCGTCAGAGTTTTGGAAAAAAAAAAAAAAAAAAAAAATCAGAAACATTTATTATAAATAAAGTTCAAGGGGTGTGAATGATTTTCTAAATCACTAGTAGCAGTTCTAGCTAAAACAGACAACAGACAATTAGAATAGAGAAAGCAGGATTACATTGAACATTTATCCAAATGTTAATACGGATGTTTGTGTTTAAATTTGAGCTTTTTTGTACAATTGTATCCTTGTTAAGATTAACGTAACAACATTTCAAACTTACTGTATCTGTAAGGACACAGATACAGTTGTCCTTACAGACAATTATCTGTCTATAAGGACAGATAATTGGTATCTGTGTCCTTACAGATACCAATTATCTGTAAGAACAGATAATTGGTATCCACCTCATATCTCATTCCTCAGGCTCTTCTCATGCAACTATTACTACACTCTTTGTTGGATCATGGTAATGTATATTGATTTTATCTTGTTTGAACTACAGGGCCTCAATAAGGAGGAGAGATACTGATGTGGCATACTGAGCACTTCTTCTGCACATCATGACAGAAGTCATTGTTTAGGTCAGGTTTCGTTGGCATGCAGCAAATGATGGAGAGCAGAACATCCATCCATCCATCCAGACTGCAAAAATACAGGGTTTTTTTGTCTAGTTTTTAGTGCAAATATCCTAGCACACTTGAAATTAGGCCTTCAACTAATGATTTTAGCAATTGACTAATCTATTAATTGGATCAAGAAATTGGCACATTTTGCTGATTTTTCATTTATGCCTTTCTTATACAATATTAGAAATATATTAAGACATGCAAATAAAGAATTCCGATCATTTTTAAAGTAAGAAAATAAACATTTAGTGCTTAAAAAGCAATAACATAGCATTCCTTAAGTGAATCTGAATCAGGTGAAGCTTGATGCCACTTGAGGGTTTTGTCTAAAACATATTTATAGAGAAAGGATGCTTTTATACAAAAACTAGCTTAATTACTGCTCTGAATATATTGTTTTTTTCAGTAGGCAGCATTTTCTTTTGAGTCTGAATACTTCAGTCACCGATTAATCAACTGCTAAATTAATCATTTCATAAATGTAATCATTTCAGCCCTACTTTAAAAAGAAAAAAAACAAATCAAAATTCCCGATAACTTTTCAGCAAGCTATAGGAGCTTAAGTCCATAATTCCTTGATACTGATGAAAAAGTACAAGATCCACCTGCAGATTATTTCACTTATGGGAAAAAATGCCTTGTTATAAGTGAAGTCACATGCAAGTAGAACTAGTACGTCCTAATTAATGTTAAGGAATTATTGACTTAAAACAAGCTCCTATTTCTAGAGAGATATTTGCACAACAAAATAGACCAAAAATACAAAGTCCATCTTTATGAAATAGATTTAATAAATAAATAAAAAAACAAACATAAAATAAATCTCACTTTGATTTCTCTCATTATTTTTTTCCAGTGGTGTGGCTAAAGGAAACAAAAAGTTTCGTTAGCAGAATTCAAACCACAAGCCTCTTACATCAAAACGATGCAGTCTTGTGTTTCACCCTTATAAAAAGAGAAAAAGTTAGGTTTTTTGACAGGGCAAGTCAAAGCTCGATCTAAAGGTTTGGAGAAAAAAAAAACAAACATAAAATAAATCTCACTTTGATTTCTCTCATTATTTTTTTCCAGTGGTGTGGCTAAAGGAAACAAAAAGTTTCGTTAGCAGAATTCAAACCACAAGCCTCTTACATCAAAACGATGCAGTCTTGTGTTTCACCCTTATAAAAAGAGAAAAAGTTAGGTTTTTTGACAGGGCAAGTCAAAGCTCGATCTAAAGGTTTGGAGAAAAAAAAAACAAACAT
>NW_015112915.1:161952-218461 GCF_001443285.1 Poecilia latipinna
AATGAATGGAAGTCAATGGAAAGTCCCCACAAAGATAGCCATGCAAACATGTGTGTGCGTGTGTGTATGTGTGTGTTCTTGTCTGGTCAAAGGTCAAGGCTCAGGAAGAGTTGTGATATTCACAGTTATGCAGCTACTAATGGCCATTTCAGGAGGGAAATCCAGATAAAACCTGCTCCGCTTCTCCCACACATCATTAGTGCAAAGACGTTTGTTTCTCAAAATGAGTCGCTTATTATTTTCCTCCTTCATTGTTTCATCTTAAATTATACTTAAAAATCTGCAAGCTGACAAATTTGCTCCGTTTCAGTTCACATAATTTTACTGTAAACTGTAAAATACACAAATTTAAGAATTTAAGTGTTTAAATACTTACTTTGAAAAATGATGAAAGCCCCGTGAATGTACCTCATTTTTTTTTACATTTTCAGAGAGAATTTGAGTTACATGTTTCTTCATATTTCACATGCCCCTGACCTGCAACTTTCAGACGCATCCCTGAATAAAAAGTCTGGTTAATAACCAGGTTTTTGTGAAACCCTCCGACATGCCTAGGCGGTAATTCAGCCTTTTGACTCAGGTGTGTTGGAGCAGGAATTTGGAACAGTTGTGAAGGAAAGCAAAGCAGGGAGACAGAGGGAAGGTGAATAATTAACAGAAAGGGAGCTGTGTTCATCAGTGAAACAAACCAAAGTGGAGACATGAAAACAGGACACAAGAAAAAAAGAGAGAAATTAAATCTACAGGAATTAACCTATTTGGCAGCAGTTTTCTAACAATGTGTTCCACATTAATAGAGTATGGCAAGCCCTTCCAAACATAAATAAACAAACCCACAACAATATGTCTCACTAACTTAAGTCATTTAACTTTTTAAAATATGTTTACAGTTTGGTGACATTTGACGATTAATGCATTTGTACTTTACTGCTGTCACTTTGGCCAAGATGCTCCTGTGAAGCTCATTCATGTTTTTTTGTGCGCATTCCGTTTATTGTATGAAAAATAAATGTACTCAACTGCATTTCACTATAATTTCCCAGATGTTTACAGTTTTTTTTTTTAATGGTGTTGTAGGGAAGTGAAGCAGACGCAGATCACAGAGATTCAGCAGCGTTCCTTCGCCAGCCTGCATCGCCTCACAAAGCTGTGAGTTTGATGCTCATGATTTTCATTTGAGGCTCTGCATAGTTACCTGAGGAAGACCAAAAAAATAATTATTATTTAAATGTTAAAAGACAGAAAACTACTGCACTACACAGAAATGATGAAAATAAAAAAAATGATTCAAAAAGGCTCAGAAAAATAGAAGAAAATAAAACTAAGAAAAACAATCACAGGATAAATGTGATGCATTTGTTGGTGATGGTGGTTGGATAAGGGGAGGCGTAACATATTTTTTTATTTTGGCTAGTATCGTTCATCACCTTTAGTGTTTACTTCATAATTATGTCATATCGTCACCTTCCTAAAATAATGGCTTTATGTCATGATCTGTGTTTCTGTGTATTTATTTTAAGGTTTTTCTGTGTTCAGTTTCTGTCCTGAGTCTCTGTTGTTTCTGCATCTTCCCCGTTAATTGCTTCCCAGGTGTGTCTCATTCCTTGATTACCCTCCCTGTGTATTTAGTCCCACCTGTTGTCTCTTGTCGGATCCTCGTCATTTGTCGTCTGTCTGCCTGCCATCACAGTCGTACTGTACAGTCCTATGTTGGTTAGCTCTCTTATTCAGTTTTTCCGTTGCTACTGGTAATTAGCTATGTGCTAAACTCTCTGCCGTGCCGCCTGTGTTAGACTGTTTGAGCTCTCTTTATTAAATCATCATCATCACCATCCTCTGGGTCTCAGCATTCGTTCTCATCACCACCTCCCAACACCACCCCATGACACTTTAGTCGTTTTTCCCAAAAGTGATTTTTTTTTTTTAATCATCTTTTGGTTAAAAAAAAGACTTGTGTCATTATTCCAGGAAGGTGATGATATGTGAATGGACAGTCTGTGTTGCCATGGTAATCACTGATCCTTTTATTTAGATTTTTTTTTTTTCATGAACCATCAGAATCTGTATTTTTTTATTATAGAGGATTATTGTTTTCTTTGTACTTTACTTTTTTAGCAGTTTAAATCACCTCAGAATGTGTTATTTTAACTTGCCTGTTGTTTTGCTTTATAAAGGAAATAGATTTTATTATTTTGTGGACCATCTAACGGGTGAGGAATTTCTTTATTCCCCAAACTAGAGCCCCCCCTCCAAAAAAACCTAACAAATTTGTTTTATTTATGATATTATATGAGGTTATAATCCAAAACATAATAAATTAGATCTTTATATCATATTGTAATTAAGTGAAATGCATTTTTAAACTTGTGAATTATGTTAATAGAACCAGACTGGGAAGCCATCCCCCAAATATCCATTAAAAAAATCAGTTCTTTTACTTTCTATCAATGTTGGACAGTTTTTGCAGAGAATACCAGTGAGTTCTGCTTTAGTAATATATTTATTTCTTTTCTGTCACTTCCCATCTTAGTTTCATCCTGCAGAACAACATCCTGCAGAGCATCGGTGCATCTGCCTTTGCCGGTCTGCCTCAGCTCTCCGACGTGTGAGTATTCGCATCTCAACCCTAACCCTGTGCATCCTGTTTCCTCCAAAACAGCCACGTGTTTAGTCTTTGTCCTGGAACAAGAAGAACCAGAAACTCTGAGGAGTCTCCTCATGTCAGAATAATGGAAACAAAATATGCTTAACAATAAGTGCAAATGAGGCCCAAAGAGGCTTATTTTTAAACACGTGTCATGTTCTTCTGCTTCTTTCAGCTACATTTCTGAAAATCTCTCTTTAGAGACGATAAAAGCTTTCGCTTTCTCCGATCTCCCAGAGCTCACTGAAATGTGGGTACAACAGGCAGTTAGTTTTGATATATTAGATTTTTTATGTTTTTAAAGTGTGGAACTGACAAATTGCTGCTTTCAGAGAGATAACCAAATCCAAACACCTGAGATCCATTCATCCAGATGCTTTCAGGAACATCGTGAGCCTTCGCCGTCTGTGAGTACTCTCACACTTTGTCTGTTTTTTTAATTTTTTGAACTAATTGTGAGTTCAAAGTAGGTCATGGTTGACGAGCCTACTTCTGAGGACCCACACAACCAAATCCATGATTATTTAATTAGCTCGGATCCCCCTGATGGCAGATCAAGCGTCAAACATCCAACCACCAATTTAGATTTTCCCACAGTTTTATTCACCCCGAACTCCATAGTTGTAACACTAATAGTTTCCAAGTAATTGAATTGTTTTTATATTTGTGAAACAATCTCCAAGTAGCCAATTATGTGATTCATTGCTCACTGCTTTAGTCTCTCAGGGATTCTATCATCTGTATCGTTCAGCGTGGCCCATTTTGTGAAAAACTGGGACACAAAAACTCGGCTCTGTGTGGTGACAAAAATATATTTTTAAACTGTTTGTCTAAACAAGGGCACCTTAGTGCAGCATCGAGACATAAATCAGCGTCTGGAACATTTTTTTTTTTCTTAATTTAAGCTTGTTTGTTGCTCAGATATCAGAAAATATGCAATGGTTGCACGGTGCCTAAATTTATCCTCCATTCGTCTTCCATTTGTGTCAGACTGAGTTTGTTGGAGAAATGGGTAAAAATGAGTTGTAAATATGCATTGTAAAGGAACTTGAATGCCTTTAAAACACTGGAATGCTGACGTTATTAGAAAAACAAGCCCGCACTGCTTGTTTAGTCATTTAACTTTTTAAAATATGTTTACAGTTTGGTGACATTTGACGATTATTGTCACCAAACTTAAAGTCTCTGCTTAATGTCGGAGACTTTAAGCAGAGTCTCTGACATCTCGGCTCACACAGATATTCATGGAACGAGCCTCAAAAGGGTCAAGCATTTTTGGAGAAACGACTCGTAATATTGTCCAACTGTCATGATTTCAGTGTTTCACGCTGCTCTCCTGCTCTGCCCCTCCCACCCCTGTTGGCTGCCTGATTGCTGCCACCTGTGCTGCTGCTGCTGCTTTGTGAGTTTCTCTGCCTTTGCTCTGACTTCTGCTACATGTACCTGGATTCTGGATTTGTTCTGGCTTTCTGACCCTCAGTGTGGCTGACCTGAACTTTTCGCCTGAGCGCTGAGTTTTGGATCAAAGGAAAATGACTCACTCACCTCCTCAAGGTGAAACCTGATCGTTGGATTGGGGCATGTGAACCAGCTTACGATGCTTCCAGAGTTTCCTCACTCTGTGACGTCATAATCCCAGGTTTAAAGAGCATAGAGTCCACCTCTCCATGGTCCTGCGGGTGCAACAATCCCCGCAAAATGACTTTTCCCTTTACATAAGTCACATCTCTGAGGAGCTGAGATATCCAGGAAAGCAATCTCTACTGGAGTCTGACGTGAAAGCTGATCCCAAGAAGAGGCTGTCAATCGTCGTATACCTTTTCGTAATTGCAAATAAAACCTTTCTGTGGTCGGGTTCTGATTCGTACGTAACTTATTATGCCCAACATTTGTGTACATTTGCCTGGTGTCTTAAACATTTTCAAACTTTGTCCCTTATAACCACAAACATCAAATGCCACACATGGAGTTTTGTGTGAAGGCAGCTTGTTTGTTGTGATGCCCATTTGGCTTGAGGCAAACTGCAGATGTTAGTTGTTAGGACTTTTGGTTTATCCTCCATTCAGACCAGATTTGTGGCGAGCAAAACTAACATTTGGCCTGTTTTCAGATTCTCCAACCTGAAGTTAGCTGCATCTCCTCCAGAGCAACTTTGAGCATCTCAGCTGCTTCTTTGAGCTAAAGCTCTCCATCTTCTGCCAGCTGTGCCTTATTTATCTCATTTTTAGATGATGGATTAAGCTGCACTGAAAAAGAGAACGAAGCTCCAACTTAAAGAAATTGATTTAATCTATTACGTGTAATCACATTTGTCTAATGCGACAACTAATAAAAGTAACATATTTACTTGGATAAACTTAATTGGATCACCTGTTTTCTTTATTCAGCGTGTGTTTGTATTAATTATGTGACTTTTAAGGGCAGTTTGTTGCACTGTACTTTATTTAGGAGAACATTGTGAAGAGAACAGAATGAAGAGATCATCATCATGTCAAATATAAGAGTTTGTGAAAATCTCTGCAGGTTTCCTTACTTGTGCTTTGTGTCGTAGTGGGTTCGGATTTGACTGGTTCTCCAAATCTGTTTTTATATTTTAGCTCTCTTTTCTCCCCTTTAGACCATCCTGACTGGTGTAATTTGTTTTTGCTTCATGTACTTCAGTATTTCTGCTATCTGTTCCCCAGTTTGCGTCAGATCATCTTGCCCTGTTTTCTCTGCACATCAGACCTTTGTCAATCCTCACACCTGGCCTGTGTTGCTTCAATAACTTATAACTTTTCTCGTTGTTTTTCCGGTTTCATCATTTCTGCTGTGTTTTAGGGTTTGATTCATACATATTAAAACTACATCTGTTTAATTTTTTTCTGCAAAGGCATCAAAAGTAATTTAATATTTCTGAGAGTTTGCACAAGAATTGCACAACATTAGAAAAACCTGTGAGATTCAGTAATGTAGGTTATTGTCACAAAATGTCATGGTGAGCATCTTCTCTTGCACAAGTGGCATCAATACCTCCATGAGCTGTTTAGATGTTTAACTTAAGCTTGATTCTACAAAGCACTATTTTCAAAAAATCAGACAAAGACACATTTTTTCCCAGAGGCTGTCTCTCTAATGAACACAATAAACACCTTATTGCCTAAGCAATCAGCTCCTCTTCTTTGAAACAGAATAAGCATATTTGCACAACAATCCTCTAAAGAAAAACTGGCTGCAAATACTTGTGCATACTGTTCATTTATTCCCTCTAAAGTTTATGTATTTACACATTGTGTCTATGTGCTGCGAGCACTTGAAGCTGAAGTCAAATTTGTTGTGTCCAGCTACAGGACAGAACTAAACTAACACAAAGTAAAACTGACTATTTCCATCTTAATTAAAAATAAATAAAGTGTCATTAAGATAAAAATTGGTCTAGAAAATTTCTTCTATTCTGATAATGAAAGAGTTTAGCTGTAGTTTCTTAATGAATTTATCACATTGCAACTACTTTGTGCTGCACTGAAAAAAAAATACTACTTAGTGTTAAAATTTTATTTAATATTTATTGCAGTCCATGCAGCTCTTTGCAAAACGCACATTAACAGTAACGGTGCATTTATAAGTGTTAAAATTTCTGTCAACGCTAATAGATTTAGACTGCAGCCGCGTTTATTTCCTTTTCACCTTGACATACTCTCGAAGGATCTCCATTGTTCGTCTGTTTGCTACGTTGTGCCCGGTTTCATTCTCACGTGGCGCCTGCTTGCCTGTTGGTTACAAAATGAAGGAAGTAACATTTGGCTGTCGTATTTCCACAGAACTATCTCCAACACCGGGCTGCGAATTTTTCCAGACCTCTCCAAGATCCAGTCTGCAGCCCGAGGTTTTCTGTTGTAGGTGTCAGCGTATGATGGAAATGACCCGCAAGAGCGCACTTGCTAAAACACCCACACACCATCCTTTCCACATGGATCTGAATTTATAGGCACACGGAATTAAAGCACATGGCCTGAGGACATCACACACATTTACCGCCTTTAAGATGGACACACACAGACTCATTGCAGATCAGTTTGTGCTAAACACACATGACTTTTTTATTCTCCATATATATTTTGCCCTTTGTGTTGCACAGTGACCTCCAGGACAACATCAACATAGAAACTGTCCCTGCCAATGCCTTCAGAGGCCTCTGCACAAAACCAATTGAGGAAATGTAAGATAATCATCTTCTTTCCCTCCGGCTACTTCCATTTTCCTTTTGCATTCATGCGCCTCTTAGGGATGGCTCTACTAAACGACTGCACATGTTTAGTTCTTGCAAAATGGGAGCAAGCTAAACTTGGAGCATCTGTTTGTAAATTAAAGGAAACAGGTTGGTTTTACAAGCAATAGCATCTCAACGCTCTAACACCTTTAAATGAGGAATTATTCATGCATTTAGAGGACAAGCCATCCATATTTATGTGTGTTTCTGTGAATTACAAATAAAGGGAAATATATCGACAGAACCTCAAACACCAGAGTTGTTTGTGACAGTTGGGGTGAAATATAATATATATTACATTTATCTTCTAAAAACAGGTGACAGTTTTGATTCAGAAGAAGAAACAGGAAAGAAGGCAACTTGCTACATTTGTGGTTTTTTCAAAACAAGTGCAGAAATTTCATGAAAATGATGTGTGCTGTCTTCCATTGGAGAGTTTTCTACAAATATTTCCAGTAATCTGTATTTAAATTCAATCAAAGCTGTTTTAAAGCACATTGCAAAGGTTTTCACAACCGCTTGATTTTTTTTTATTTTTAGTTTTGTCACATCACAAAGACCAACGTATTTTGCAGAGACTTTATATGAAAAATAACAAACATTGTAGTCACAATTGTAAAGTGGAACAGTTTTACACATAAATATATGGGAAATGTGGCATTAATGTATGTCAATACTTTGTAGAATCACATTAGCTGCAGGTGGTTTTAGTGAATCTCTCCACCAGCTTTGCACATCAAAAGACTGAAATACTTTCCAGTTATTCCCTGTCTAAAAAAAGCTGAAGCTCAGATTAGATGGACACATGAAAGCATTAGTTTTCAAGTCTGAAAAAAGATTTTTAATTGGGCGTAGATATGAACTTTGACTGGTCCATTCTAACACATAAATATACTTTGACTTCTCGTGGCAGGTTTGCATGTCTGTCATAGTCTTTAGGTAAAAGACAGAACAATAGATGTTTGGATTTAGCGTTTCTGTGTATCATGCATACAACAGAATAAAAAGTGTTAAAATTACACAAATGAGAAATGTGACGTTTTTCTGGCTCCAAATAGCTGCAGGAACATCAGCGAGCCTCTGCAGCCAATAAACACTCTGGCACTTAATTTGCCGTTTCTGTAAAAGCCAAAAGTGGTTATAAAATGTTCAGAAGCAGCCAAGGTAGTCGTCTTGGTCCAGTTGGAATGAAAACAAGGATTACAAAAAGATGCAGAGTGGTTCTGAAGACATGCAGCATTTCTAAAATTCAATTCAGAAACCAGGAAAATCAATCAAATTTTATTTGTATAGCACATTTCAGCAGCAAGGCATTTCAAAGTGCTTTACATCATAAACAAAAACACAAAGTCATGCAACTTAGAATCAACAATCAAAACATTACATTAAGNCAAGTGCCATCGTTAAATTNATAATTGATTAAATTTCAAATACAACTCTAAACAGGTGGGTGTTTAGTCGAAATTTAAAGGAAGTCAGTGTTTCAGCTGTTTTACAGTTTTCTGGAAGTTTGTTCCAGATTTGAGCTGAAATGCTGCTTCTCCTTGTTTGGTTCAGGTTCTGGGGATGCAGAGCAGAAAAAGTATATGATCATTAAAAAAATCAACCCGAAAAGGGCCATAAAATGACCACAGCATTATAAAAAGGACCAGAGAGAAGAAAAAACATAAAATAATTCAGAATGGTTATGAAGCAATACAAAATATGGTAGGTGGATGCACAGAACAATCGCAAATTACACGTTTGTGTTTGCTTTGAGCTTCCTTCCTGTTGCTCTTCAGTAGGATGAGTGGGGTGCTTTCAGAGTGCTTGTCTGTGCCCCTGGGACCCAGGTTTCATAATCTCGCCAACAACTTTATCAGTGCTTCTGTTGAACAGAAGAAAAGAAAAGAGGAGGAAAGAGCAGCTGAGGCAGTAGTCACTTACTAACTGTTTAGCTGAAAGTCTGCGGCCGCGCAGCTTTAGTTTGTGGGAACAAAGGAAGTGCAAACAGCAAGTTTAGCATCAGCAGCTCGGATAAATTTTCGCCGCCTGAGCCATGTGACTGAGATTTTGGCTTCTCTCTCTGATGACAGACGGCTCACCAGAAATGGCATCAAGGAGGTGGCGAGTGACGCCTTCAACGGAACAAAGATGTACAGATTGTGAGTCACGGACAGACGCACAGCTACAAGCACGCAGTTTCAACTTCCTCGTTTAATTTCTCTGCTTTTAACTCGTTTTCCAGGCTTCTGAGTGGAAACAAGCAGCTTGCTCACATCAGCCCCGATGCCTTTGTGGGTTCCAGTGAGTTGGTGGTGCTGTAAGCATGACATCCCCTCTTATCTCGTGCCTTCATCGTTCGCCCTCTTCAGCGCCACCTTTTAAAGTCAGAGCAGGCGACAGTCTGTCAGCATTCTATTTAAAACAGAAATCTGGATGAAGGTTAAAATTGGAGGTTAAAGAAGATAGATTGTGAGCGAATGCAGGCAGCGAATTTCAATGCGCGAGATTTTCCCACCTCCAAAGAAGAGACACGTCCTCTACTGTCCAGCATGTCAATCAAACGGGAGCAGCTTGACAGTTTTACAAGTTGTTCTGGTTCATTCCTGCATTTATTTAATCTCTAAAATTAGAATAATTCCTGTGGTATGAAAATATTTATTTCAAATTGATAATTATCTAATATTCAATAGAGTCTATTTAATAGATTTTAAATAAAATGGCTTCAGTTTTAAGTTTTTTTCTCGCTTTCCTTTCTAAAACATAAAGAAAACATTTCCAGAAAGTGGCTTTTATTTCAACGTGAGTTGTGCAAGTATTGTGGGGTATTAGGCTGCAACAACTTCATAATATTAGCAGAATAAAGATGCAATTTTACCAGATGAACGTCATAAAACTCTGAGAAAAAAGCGTCAACAGTGATTTTTGTTCTTCGAAACAGACCCAGTCGTTTGCATGATTGTTTCTAAGTTCTGCTGATGATAATTTGATGCTGATGCGTTGAAACATGAAGTATTTCCTTATCTACAAAAATGATACCAAAGTATAATTTCATAAAATGCTCAGTATTCCTCATTCAAATTTGTTTGTAGTTTTCATGTTGAAGTTCTCATAAAATAACTTCTTCTTTGTCCTAATATTACAACTTTATTCTGCTAAAATTGTGACATTATTCTCATATTATTTCGTCTGTACAGCTTTATTCTCTGTATTGTTATGAGTGTATTCTTGTAATATTATGACTTTATTCTCATAATTTCAAAATAAAGAAACTTAGTCTGGTCTTTATATTCCATCTGAGAGTTGATCTAAATTCAGCGTTCAGATAAACGGAAACATGCTTTTTAAACAAGATGGCCGCCCTGCGTGTGATGACATCACACTGAACTATGGAAACCCAATGAATGTACTGCTGGGAAAAAAATTACAGATTTTGCAAAACTTAAACCTCCAAAAACCCAAAATTGTTTATCACCCAGCTCTATTAGTCATCTGAATATTTTTCTTAAATGTATGTATGTTTACTTTTAAAAGTAAAAAAAAAAAAAAAACGGATCAAGAGAATACCAAAAGTAGCCAGACCAGAAAATTAACTGAAATGCAAAGATGAAACCAAAAATATTTAAAAAGTCCCATAATTTATGAAAAGGATGTTTTCACCATGTCTAGTGATAACTTTTAACTTTTGGTGAAAATATCTATATTTCTCTAATTGATTGGAATTTATTCTCTTGATGTTTAGCAATTTCATCTTCACCTCAAAGACATAAAATCTTACCAGCTATTTTTGCTCTAATTTCTACTGCAAATACCTCAGTCCACTTGAAATAATACAAAAATACATTGCAACTATTCAGCAAGATATATAAGATTATTTTTAGTAAATAATTCCTTAATATTGAAGAAATGTTCTGGTTGAATTTTCCGATTTTTTCAATTATAACAATCCGCTTTTCCTGTTATGAGTTAAATAATCTGCAGGTGGAACTAGTAACTTTTCATATATTAAGGAATTATTGTTCTAAAACAAGCTTCTATTTTTTTTCTGAAAGTTACTTATAATTTAGTTTTGTCTTATTTCAAGTGCACAGAGATATGTGCAGTAGAAACAAGAGCAGAAATACCTGGCAAGATTGTGTGTTTTTGCAGCCATGTCATTTTGTTGCTTTAAGTGTACTTTATGTAAATTGGATCGGATACGTTTAGTAAATAATTGACAGCATTTACTGGCAGATCTAACACTATGGCAAGCAATTCAGAACAGGATAATTGGTGAAAACGACCTGAAACCCTGGTTGTGTTTCTCTGCGTTTGCAGGGACGTCTCTCAGACGGCTGTCAGCTCTCTGCCGGACTCCATCCTCGGCGGTCTGAAGAAGCTGTTAGCAGAATCTGCTTATCACCTCAAAAAGCTTCCTATTGTACAGCGCTACACAAAACTCCACATAGCCAAACTGACGTACTCCTCACACTGCTGCGCCTTCAAAAACATGCACAGAAACAGGTAGAGGTCACATCAGAATGATACTTTATCCAACAGGTGCTGCACGTTTTTCCTTACTTTGTTGCCCGACAGATCGAGGTGGACCCCTCTGTGTAACCACCCCGAGGCGAAAACCATCCCGGCCTTCTTCAGGGAGCACTGCTCCAACTCCACCTCCGTCTCCTGCAGCCCGACGCCTGACAGCTTTAATCCGTGTGAGGACATAATGTCCCCCGTCGTCCTGCGGATCCTCATCTGGATCATCTCTGTTCTCGCACTGCTTGGCAATACGGTGGTTCTACTGGTGCTGTTAGGTAAAAGTGTAGCAAACTATGTGAGCAACTACATTAAATTTGCCCTGCGGGGTGATTTTCTGGCTCTTAACTGAGGTTTTAAAAGAGAAGATTTTCTTTTGTCATTCATTTTGTACAATTTTAGCAGTTTAAGATGTGCATACTGATGATAAAGTCACTAAAAGACATTTAAGAATATAACACAGAGTAATAATTTCATAAAATCATTTAGCTTACACTAAAAACTTACAACATTATCAAGTTAATTTCTCAGAAGTAATTAACTTGATAAAGACTGTCTACCAAGAACATTAATGGTAGTTTTTAAGTGTTTGTGCCAAAATATTTTGACTTTTTACTGTCCTGGTAAC
Source organism: Poecilia latipinna (assembly GCF_001443285.1). NCBI lineage: Eukaryota > Metazoa > Chordata > Actinopteri > Cyprinodontiformes > Poeciliidae > Poecilia > Poecilia latipinna. The sequence goes on from NW_015112915.1 coordinate 173,974, forward strand.
AGTGTTATCTTAAAAAGAGCAATAGGAAGATTGTATTTTCTAAAATGACCACACAAACCAAATTTCATCACTTCTTCACTCCCTGTAGCCTGGACCAGCGGTCTGCAAGCTTTACAACCCAAAGAGCCACTTTTGCTCTCCTAAATAAAAACTGATTTAGAGCCGCAAATATTACCTGGCCTTTTGAAAAATTACATCTTACCATATTTGATAAATATCAACTACAGAAAATATGTTGTAATTTTTAAATAGTAATTATTCTATCCCTATTTTTGAGTTTTTATTACAAAGGAAAACGTAAAAGATAACAGTTTTTTTGTATCGGATGTTGATATTTGCACACAGTTTTCCCCTTCATGAAGACAAAAATAGACATAAAAATAAAATTGATTGGTATTTTTAGTGGCAATTATCCAAGAGCAATGTATTCCAGGAAAAAAAACCTGAAAAATAACAAAACCCTTCATCTGTTCTATCTATTTTCAAAGTTATGTCGTTATCATTTTTAGTCAAAGATATTAAGAGCCATTGTGTAAAGTCCAAAGAGCCACTTGTGTCTCTGGAGCTGCAGGTTGCTCACTGAAAAAAGAGAACAAGCAATCCCTCTTAATTAAATATATCGTGTTAATAGGTCACCAGGGATCACATCAAGTCTACCCAAGTTAATTTATTAAGTTTATTAAGTTGTCAAGTTAAACAAACGTAAATAAATTACGTTTAACAAACTTCATTCAATTACTTGTCACCAATCAGTACAATTTTTTTCGCTTTGGTGCTCCAGTCTCCTTTTTCAGTGCAGTTTGCCTCTATGCAACGCAGCTGGTGCAGCGCTGAAACTACAATATATATATATATTTTTTTATTCAAGCTGAAGTATTTGTTTCTCCCGCTGCCCTGGATGTAGGCAGTCACTCCAAGCTGACGGTTCCTCGTTTTCTCATGTGCCACTTGGCCTTCGCTGACCTCTGCATGGGCATTTACCTGCTAGTGATCGCCACCGTGGACATGTTCACTCACGGCCGCTATTACAACCACGCCATTGACTGGCAGACGGGCTTCGGATGCAAAGCTGCAGGCTTTTTTACGGTGTGTGTGTGTGTGTGTGTGTGTGTGTGTGCACATCATGTTGCCTGAATACATTAATGTCGTGTCTCATCAGTGTCTGTGTTCAGATACTAAATTACTGTGATTTACAGGTGTTTGCCAGTGAGCTGTCAGTTTTCACACTAACAGCCATTACTGTGGAGCGCTGGCACACCATCACCAACGCCATGCGGCTCGACCGCAAACTTCGCCTGAGGCACGCCTGCATCATCATGACAACTGGATGGAGCTTCTCCCTGCTGGCTGCATTGCTGCCCACAGTGGGTGTCAGCAGCTACAGCAAAGTAGGTAGCTCGTTGTTGAACACCTTTTAAGATGCAAGAGCTGAACGTAAAATGTTGCTCTGATGCAACCACGAACTCCACAGTAGTGTATAAATGGAAAAGGATAGACATTGTTCAGATATTTTCTGAATTTGCAATCCAAATCGGACCTTTCAGGGCTTTCCTCTTCGCATTTTTCCAAACAAGTCACATTTGTGTAGCAGATTCTTTCACCTGACCTGTGGTTCTCTGCGGCTCCTCCAGGGTTACCGATGTGCCTCTTGGCTGCTTCTCCGATTAATGCGTTGCTTGTCCAGTCTGTGAGATTTGGTGGACGATCATGTCTGACGTGCTCCTTGGCCTTCACGACGCTGTTTGTTCATAAAACAGCTGGATATTTGTTTAAATTATATGATTCGGAGATAGAATTTGAATTATATGTGCCTAATGAAGGCAAATGTTTGAGCAGCTTTTTATTTTTATCTTTTTTATTTTTAGTAAATGAGGAACCAGGTGCTTCCAGTCACATGTGTTTCCACAAACCCCAGCTGTATCAGACATCCATAAGACAAACAGGACAGGGTAATAAACCTCTTCCATTAAAGGGCTACAGTGACTCAATGGGTACTGTGCCGTTACCTAGCAACCCCACCGAAGCTTAGCCCATTGCCTAGCAACCCGAGGAGAACTCCAGCACCTTTGGCCAGCTGGGTTTACCTCTGTACAATGGCTGCTGGAAAAGACAAATGTTTTGTTGTTGACTTACAATTCAGAGACAACTTCTACAATCTTATTGGTTGTTCAGGAGGCTCCACTTCTGCTTTGCCATGATGTACGGTTGTATAATTGCACATGTATTTGCAACACGTGTGCGTGTAAACATCGAGCTGGAGGCGTGGCCAGCAGTGGCTTATTTGGATTTAAAGTGAGAAGAGGCCCTAAAATGTCTCATTATCTGAAAATGATTTTGTGTAAAAAAATAAATAAATAAATAAATAAATAATGTAATGAACATGTTTTATAGCCCATCCTAACCTGTTCAAGGAGACATACTAGGTCAACTTTAAGTTTATTTCCTTCAATAGTTTCCAAATAACCTTGCATATTGCATGACATAAGTTACAGAATCAAGTCCACTGAGACGTTTAATCCTTTAGATATCTGAATATCTCTGTACAGGTGAGTATCTGCCTGCCGATGGATGTGGAGTCCGTGGTCTCCCAGGTCTACGTTGTCTCTCTACTGGTCCTCAACATCCTGGCCTTCTTCTGCGTTTGCGGTTGTTACCTCAGCATCTACTTGACCTACCGCAAACCCTCGTCGGCGCCTGCTCACGCCGACACCCGAGTGGCTCAACGCATGGCTGTCCTCATCTTCACCGACTTTGTCTGCATGGCGCCCATCTCCTTCTTCGCTGTCTCCGCCGCCCTCAAGCTCCCGCTCATCACCGTCTCAGACGCCAAGCTCCTGCTGGTTCTTTTCTACCCCATCAACTCATGCTCAAACCCCTTCCTGTACGCCTTCTTCACCCACACCTTCCGACGGGATTTCTTCCTCCTCGCCGCTCGCTTCGGCCTGTTTAAGACCCAAGCCCAAATTTACCGGACAGAGACTTCGTCCTGCCAGCAGCCGACGTGGACCTCGCCGAAGAGCAGCCGCGTCATTTACTCCTTGGCCAACACGTTGAGTCTGGATGGGAAACAGGAGTTCTGATTGTCACCAAAGTAATCGCAGTTAAAGGCTTTCAATTGATGGTTCTTTTTCTCCCCTCGCAGAAGCCAAAGACCGTTTGATAAAGAAATGTTTAAAAGCAATGTGGCACTTTATAACTTTAAATGTAAGAGAAATTAAACAGTTTGACATTTTGGATATTCTTAAATGAATGAGTTAATCCAACCTTCTGGTTGGCCTTCATTTGGTCCCTCCAAACATTAGACATCTGTGGACGCCTTTAGTGGCTGTTTAAGGTTGACCTGTTTTCGTCTTTATGCTGTTAGCCCAGAAAATGTGTTGAAAGTTACATTTTATAGCCCCTAAACTCTGTTTCATTTACCAAAGACATAGAAAGTCAGGTTTGGTTGGTACATTTAGATGTCGGTAGATGTCTTCAAGTTGACATCAATTTGTAGACGAAGCAAAGACAAAGTCCTTTATTTTTTAAATCTATTCAACAATAGTTTGATGTCAGGAGGGAGGGATTGAACTCAACTGTAACTCCTGCTGAATTTCCTTCTTGAAAGGTCCAAGGACTTCTTGGTTGATTCAAGTTGCACTTGTGACGTTTTAGTTAATTTCAGAGTGAAAAAATATACTAATGTGCCACATAGTATTATAACAATTCAAAGCTAGTTTTGAAATATTGCCCCAGGAATTGAAATCTGATTATCAAATTAACCCCATAACCAAATGATTAATTGGTTATGGAGTTGAACTCCTGGGATTAGCTGACAGCTTTTGCTCATTAAGGCTAAAGTCACTTAGCAACACAGTAGAAAATAATGTATTTCTTTATATAACCTGGACTCAAGCATTATAGAAACAAATTTACAGTATGGGACCATGGTGCTCTGCTCAAACTTTGTAAGAAACGGTGCTAAAATGCATATAAGAATATAAATCTCTTTGTTTTTATCGATTAGTTTTAGTCTTCTTGCCTTCTAACATATGTCAAGTAGAGAGTTAATCAGAGAAACATCCAAGAGGCCAATTGTGTCTCTGAAGAAGCTGCAGAAATGCCACATATCTCACCACAAAAGCCATCATGGCTGCTATGTGGTCAAAACATACATGACAGATGCTGTAATAAACCGTTTATTTGCCCCTTTTGCGACTTTTATCCCACTAACATATACGGTACTGCACAAGGTGCAAAACATAAGCATGTTGCTTTTCTTTCTGGTTTCTTGACATGGAGGTAGGATGTGGTTAAGTTGGGTGTGATGAATTCTGCTCCATGTAGCTCTACAAATAATTTCAGCCCAACACTTTGGACGCCAGGGTCCAGTTTGCTGCTCGGACCAAATGATCGATTTGTCTCTGACCTTGGAGATATATGTGCTGTTTATGAGCTGAGCACTTCTTTCTGGTTGAGAGTAAAAAAAGAAAAAAAAGCTGGATTTGCTAATCGCTAATTGTTGTGGCGCTATGATTTTGCAAAACAAAATTGTAAGAAACAAATTTTGCGCATTTAATTCATTAAACAATGTGTTCACAAACAGATGATGTGCATTAGATGCACTTTGAAGAAGAATTCATATTGCATTTGACTGGAAACTCCTAATATCTGATCCTGGAGAACAAACAGAGCTCACCAGGAATCGCCTCCTCATTTGAAAGCACAGTGTAAAACATATGAACTGAAGGAATCTATGCAAACACAGAACTGAAGATTAGTTTTGCTTGAATCTGGGTCAGAAACGCTGTCCTACATACAGTTGTTTTTGTTACAACTAGATTACACCTGCAGATGGGTAAAGTTTCCAACAACTCAACCGTATAAAAGTAAAAGTAAACACATGACCTCATCTGTCTTATCGCCTAGCAAACATCGTCCTTCTGGTGCGACAAGATGTCGCTGCAAACTGAGATAGCTTGTAATAAATTAGACCAAAGTTTTACACGTGGGACGTCAGCATCAAAAATTCAACATTTGTTCAATGTTTAATGTTATGAGTGAGGGATGTTTATTGAAAAGAACACTGCAGGGATCTGCTGATTAATAATCTGCTCATACTCTGTCTGCTGTAGCTCTTCATACCTCCAATTCTCCTCCAGCCTATGAGCATGTATTCTGCTCAAAACGAAGGTCATGTAATCGTCTTTGAGATGTAATTATGCTGCGGCTTTTTTTTTGTGCAAAATGTGTAGATGGATTGTTGTCCCTTTTTTTTGATAAAGTTGTTTGTAAATCTTTCTATCTGAGTATTTTCTTTAATTTTCTTTAGAGTATTTTCTGTGTGATGAAGTGGTATTTTCTTTATTTTGCAATGATGTCCTTCAGCTTATCCAAAGCTTTCAAGGACAAAGAGACCCTAGTAACCTCTGCTTTGCGATTGGGTGGGTGCTTCTTGGAGGAAAGACAGCTGCGTTTTCTGCTCATTACAGGTGGATGGAAATGGCAGCGAGATAAAGCCCTGCACAAACACCAGAGAGAAACCCTGAGTTTCAAGGCTGCAGCTGCAGCAAGGAATCCATCTCATTGATATGGAAGCACTGCCTCCTACATGCTAAACGTGTTGATGCATTTTTACCACCAGGTTATTCAAGTCAGTCTAGATTTAAGACGATTTCTGCGCTAGCATTGTTGTTCTCGGATGGCCTCGTTAATTTGAAGGTGAAATATTAATCCAGGAGGTGCATATTTGAGTTTTTAATTCATATTCTGAAAAAATAAAAGATTAAAAAGTATGCCGAGGGTGATTTAAAACTTGAAAAAACAGAATTCATGCCTAAAAGTTAGCATGACACTATACAACGGAAAGTGTTCTTGCACAATTCCAAATACTTCTTCACATTGAGATAAATTATACTTTATAAAAAAATTTTTAAAAATTGAAAACTGGTCACATTCACGGATGTAGCTAAACAAAACTGAGTCCGCCCAGCCTCGTCTGAGCTCAGCACGGTTCTGACTGCTGCGGGTTTCAAACAGTACTGCAGCTAAACAGCTCCCCCTAGTGTTCATACAATGACCTACATCAAAGCGGGTTTACTAGACGGTATTTTTCATATATATAAATAAATTAATTAAGGGATAGAGGTTGAATGTCTTCAAAACTGACTCATTTCTTCATACCACAGATCCAACAAGATGTTAGAAACATTTGGTCCATGACAACATCACAGCAGCAACAGATTTGTCTACAGTGCATCCACAATTCACACCTCCTGTTCAATCAAATCTCAACATGCGTTGCTGGATTGACAGAATACATTACAATAGTTCAGCGTTGTTATGAATGCATATATGAGTCTCCTTCAATATTCTTTCTTAACATACTCAGATTTATTTTTGCTAGCTGTCTGCAGTGAAGGAAACTGGACCTGGACACTGGATTATTTGTTTGGTGGCCCAATTCCACCTCTAATTCTAACTTTACTTCCCTGACTTGAAACTTTGGGTCTAAAAATGTGTGGAAATCAATCTGGTACAGCAGGAAAAGCAGTCAAAACGCCAGTGGCCTCAAGCAAAATCAACTGAGTCTAATTTTCACTAAAAAGTAAGAAACAAACTACAAGACTACTAGATATTGATTTGGGAATATTTCAAATGCAATGGACACTGAGACAGAAAAGAAAGGGAAGACGAGAGAAAAGACAATAAGAGAGGTTGGACAAAGGTTAAAAGTTAAAAGATAAGAATTGAGGAAAGAAAGAAAGACAAAGAAAAAACAAGAAACCACCCAATAAGTCTGCTTCTACACCTGCAGAAAGAGAGAGAAAATATATAGAACTGAGAAAACAGTGGAAACCTACAGAATGTGGAAAGCTTTGCCTTCAACTTTGGACTGTCATAATTTAAGAAGCTGTTGAAGACTCGTCTATTTTAACTAACACTATTGCTGTATATGTATTTTGTTTTTATATTTTCTTGTATGCTTTTATCTCCAGCGTTTATGTTTGTTTTTAATTGAAAAGCACTTTATTTTTGACCAGTGGAAGGTGCCATATAAGTAAAGTTGACTCAAAGGTTTAAGTCTTCTATTTGGTTTGATAAATTGTTATTGTTTATTTGATAGGGACAGATACAAAAAACATAAAATGATGCCCGCATTAGTGTTTCTAGTCATAGCTAAATTGCAACACCCATCATTAGAGGGATCTTTAACATTTATTTTAAAAGAAAATAAGATCAACAGTAATTACAAATGATTATCAAAAAGAGTTATAAAGCAATCTACATAAAACTACTGACCCAAAAAGATGACAATATTTAAAATGCGGACAGTTTGGTTTGTCTTTAGCAAATTCCTAAGCCTTAAAGTAAACATTTTAATGCAAGTTGTGGTCTTAAAAGGAAATGGTAGTGAGTTCAAAAGCTTACAAGTCTTAACAGGGAAGGCCTTTTGTCCAAAGGTTGTCCTGAAAAGTGTCATTATTTATGATATCAGGTGCATCTAGTCGCTACTGCTGTTCCTCTCAAATGTAAGCAATTGCTCAGGTGCTTCATGAAACAGTTTAAGAAAATAAAGAACTAATAAAACTGTCAAAGTTCATCATATTATATTTCTTAATTTGGCTTTTTATCCTTAAATTTTACAGCAGAAAGAGTCAATGTGTTTAGTTACAAGATGCAGGTAAAGTCAGAGGTAAGAGGTAAAATGAAAAGAAAATAAAAACTTACAGGCGACACAAAGGGATTCTGGGAAAAGACAGAACCATGGAGTGCAAGAGCTATCAAGAGACTCATGCTACAAGGTAACGTAATGGGAATAAGCAAGAGAATCCAGCAAAGAAAGAACAAGAATGAGGATCTTATATACTGAAGAGTTTGATTACTTAGGTGGCTGATTGGGAACCGGGTGCAGCTGTGAAAGGAGACCAAACGTCTCCTCATGTTTACATGACGGAGATGTAAACAATAACCAAGTGGATGAAGCCAAAACACTAATCCAAAGGAAACTAAACTCAAATGCAAAAAGCACAAAATTGTAAGATTAAGCAAAGAAACTAAATACAAAAGGATTAGCTGATAAGGCAAGATTTAAACTGATATGAATAAACAAGGAAACCAAAACAAAAAGCGAAAATGTATGTGATTCACTTCTGGCGCTGCAATTACATTATATCTAGCTTGTACATTTATGTCAAAATGTCTTTAACAGTTCAAATCAGATGATTTTTAGAGTACAAACACATCCAAATCAATTAGACTGTCATCAAAATGTTCATTTATTTCAGCAATTCAAAAAGTGGATCTTTTGTATTATATAGATTAATTTAAACACATGTTCATGTATTTTAGTCTATAATAATTATAGACCTCCTGCCAATCTAATTGTTTTTTGTTTTTTTGCATTTTCATTCTGTGTAAACCATAATCACCAGACTTATAGTAAACCAGCAAAAATAAATATAATTATCTATGTGTGACACATCTACAATTAAGCACAAAATTCAAATTTGAAAGTACTTCATTTAAATGTTTTTGTTGTAACTCATATTAATTAAAATTCTTCAAAGAGTTGTTGTAGGCAGAGATGGCAGTTGGCAGGAAAGATTTCTTGTAGCTGTCAGTATTACAGCACATTTGAAAAAGCCTCTGACTGAAGACGTAGTCTCAAGGTCAGGGTTATCTGTAATTTTCTTGATTTTATAAAGAATCCTACTTTACACCATCATTTAGTGGTTCTGCAGTAGTCCCCGCAACAGAACCGTCCTTCTGTTGTTGAGCTTTTTAAATCCCTTATTCTGATGCTGCTACCCCAATAGATGATGGCAGAAGAAATTACACTCTCCACTGCAGATTTATTGAATGTATGTAGCATCTTGCAGCAAACCTTAACCCAATCTCATTAATTCCCAAATAAAAATCCCAAAATTCATTTTTGGGTTTAGATTTGGCGTGTCAACCCAAAATTACTGGCGGTCCCACACACCTGGATACCTCTTTCAAAACAGGCGCCCCTGGTTTAAACTCCTGCTGCTTGACCGATTCCGAATCGCAACAGAAAGGCTTCTTGAAGTCGTTTGATACGAGCCTTCTGATTGGTCTACTGAAACCGACTATCTGAAACACATAATGTGATTGGTTAAGATGACGTTGTGTTTTATTTTTTTCCATTCGATTGTTTCCCGTGTGAGTTAATGGCTCCTCCTGCTACGGAGAGAGACGGAGCTGGCACAGAGCAGTGAAACGGGGGTTAGCTGAAATACCACGGAGCGGGGTGAAAAAACAGCAATTACACCCCAAAAACAGGGAGGTTTAGGTCGCTATTGGAGGGGATATTTGGGGGAAAGGTCGTCTGGGTGGCTGTTCCAGTCGAGGGGCAATATTTTATCAGTGGGCAGTCGAGGATAGCGGCGTATTTTTCGACAACCAACTCCCCAGATGAACTCCCTCAGAGCCACCAACAGGAGACCCAGGCGAGTATCGAGGCCGCGCCCGGTGCAACCCGAACGAATCAACGGGGATAGAGGTAAGCTAGGCCACGGTCAGCTAATGGTATTAAACAAAGGTTTTTTAGGTGAAACCATTCTTTTATGTAACCCTCTTTGTCACTACCGAGCTACTTAGCAGGCCTGGAGGCGGCGGGGTTTTTTTCTTTAGGAAAACCCGAGGCTTCTCGCTCTGTGGCTCAGGCCAGGCCGCGCTTTGTTTGGCTTGAGTGATCGGGGCTATAGCTAGCTCACCAGGTTAGGAGGAGGAGGAGGCTGTGGGGGTTGTCTTAGCTTAATGCGTATGTAGCTAGGCGGACATCATAAATGGCTCATATATTCCCCAGCTTGAAGCTTAAGGGGCGGCCTAACACTCCGTAATCACAAGCTTCGTGGCCGCTCGGCTGCTGCATTCCCAGCTGTCACAGCAATTTGTGCGAGTGCAAACCTTTAGGACTGCCATTTTTGGGGTGTAACGTTAACAAAAACATTAGCAGCGGCTCCAGGGGCAATGCTAGCTGGTTGCTCTTGCCTCGGGAGGACACGCACATCAGCTGTGACAGAGGATACTGTGTGATTTGGGCTAATTACCCGGGGTCAGCCGAATAGCCTCAGATTTGTTACTTTGAAGCTCGTTTTGTTATCGGATTGTCGGTCTATGCTAGTGGCGGCTTGATTTGTTTACACCGCGGATTTGCCAGCTACGCAGTTCAGTTTTTAGCTGTTAGCAGTCGACATCGACTGCTGTCCCTGATTTGACAGCACCACAAAAGACCAGTGTGGTTGTGGCTGGGACAACGACAAATGCATACAGATCAGGATCTTTTCAGGGTAACTAACTACACATGAAAAGAGGTAGCTTATCTGCAGAAAGCGCATCTTCCGTTATCAATCACCAACCTTTGTCTGCTTTAACACCGAATGTGGGTCATACAATAACTATTAAACGATCGTATGTGGAGGCTAAATATTAAATAGTGTGTTTTATTAGCTGATATTTTTTTATGAAGCTTCAATTTAGATTGAATCATGAGAAAGAGCCAAAATTATAAAACACATTGCCATAAAATGTTCAGCACACCATTCTTGGTGTTCTGCTTTTTTTGTACTCATAATGAATGTCAGTTAATTTATTTTTTTATTGTCCCCTTGTTCACCACTATTGATGGCAACATAAAATATTCGTACATTATTTTCCAGAAGCATTTTACATTTAAAGCCTGAAATTGAATACAATAAAAATAAACATTTTATGGAATAAAGACCTTGCTCAAGTTAGCAAGCATGTATTTATGTATCAAGTCAGACTTTTTTATTCAAAACATAGCTACATAAAAACATTAGCTAACTGAACACAGTTTTGTTGGACCAAATGTTAATTTTTAAAAAATTATAATGTGCAATATTGTTGGTATTAGGGCAGTGGAAGTCCTCCCCACTGGTCTAATGTATTATCAATATTTAGCATGACAGTAAAAGTATAATACATCAATGTGCAACCTCTGATTGTAACTTTCCTAGTTATATTTATACTCCATGTAGCTTATGTGATGTTTTTAACAAGTGTGTTAATAAAATTTTCTAAATAGTTTTATATAATTTTCATCTACAAAGCAAGTAAAGATGTTTCAGAGACTTGAGACTTTTTAGTGTATAAACTTGAGGTGGTTACAGTATTTTGAAATCTGGGTTATTTTGTCCCTTAATTACAATCAAAATATTTTAAAATCCGATAGAACTAAAATATTCACCACAAATATTGGCAAAATTTCTAAAAGACAGTTTTCTTTTTTTTGTTGTTTTTTTTTCATATTGCCATACTTTGTGTTTTGACATTGTGACGAATTGAATGAAATATAATTTTATTTGTAAGGAAATAATCCAAAGGCAATTACACATGAGCAATCAAAGAACAAATTTGTAAAAATACAGGAAAGCATGACTGTCATTCTACACTGACATTATACTCAATTTGAATGTTCAAAATTTGAGGTATTTCCATTATTTCAATTTTTTTTACATATTACTTTTCAATTAGTCGCAATAAAAAGGCCTGAAGATTTTCTAACATATACATATGACTGTATGCTTCAGTTTAGAGATGCATCGATGAAGCTTTTCCTGACTGATTTCTGATATCTGAACTTGTGACCCTGATTTTGATCATTTTGTTGTTTTTCTTAGGGTTATAACATAATAGAGAGAAAATGTGCTGCAAGTTTTAGTTTTGAATCTGACAACAAAAAAAGGGGATTTAGATTATTTGAATTATTCTTCAAAGCATAACCTTTTTCTGATTGTTTTTTTTTTTTAATTCAGAAATGTGCATTAAAATTACATTCTATCATTGACTTTGGGTGCATTCACACCAGCCTTGTTTGGTCCGATTTAATCAAATTCTAGTTTGTTTGTCTAGATGGTCCGGTTCGTTGGAGAGGTGTGAGTAAATAATCGAACTCTGATGGAAACTCTGGTTCGCCAAAAAGCCTAGATTTTGGTTTGTTTAAAAGGATTGTGGTGCTGTTTGAATAGGTATGTGGATACCAAGTGGACCGGATACTGCTTTAACAGAAAAAAACAAGCTGTAGTGCAACAGCATTCTGGGTAAATACAAACTAAACAAACGCACAAGTTTATTGCTAGTGAGAGAAATGGCTCAACTCTTTAGCCAAAGACAAAACAAAAATCCTACAACCACTAAAATCTGACGCTACGCCATTTGTTTACATTTTACGAAGAAGAATGTTGCACTAATGTCTTTGTCAGAGGTTTTTGTGTCATTTTCTTCAGTGGTTCTTGGTGCAGCACCACCACAGGCGAGGTGTTGAACAGGTTTTTCAAACACTTTGGTTTGTTTGACACAGTGCAGTGTTAAAGCAAACCACCCCAGCTGAAAATGTAAAAAATGTTGCAATTTTCGTTCCCAGTCTAACTGAGTCTTCCAGACTACAAGGTGTGAAAACACTGAAAATGGTGGAAGTTCTATAAAGCATAGAGGGGGGAAATCTGACACTTTTAAGTACTGAGATGTCTATCGAGTTGATTGTTGCATCTCTACTTAACACCCACAATGCTTTTCTGTTTAGATGAGGAGGCTCCTGCGGCCGCTGCAGCAGAAATGGCTATCGAGGAGTCCGGCCCCGGCGCTCAGAACAGTCCCTACCAGCTTCGACGCAAGACCCTGCTTCCTAAGAGAACCACCGCTGCCTCTGCCACCGCCTCTGCCACCGCCTCTGCCTGCCCCAGCAAGGGCCTGATGGAGGTGAGCGTGAAAGCTGTTGCGCCTGTGCTTTGCTGCAGATTGCATTTTTACTGCAGATTGCATTTTTGCTGCGTGAAGAGGGGCGAGATACCGATTTGTTGTCGTATTCACTTTTGAATCCCTCTGAGCTTTAAATCTCTGCTGCATTTTCAGGGAGCTTCCACTTCATCAACAGATGCCTTCGGTCATCGAGCCAAGCGGGCACGAGTGTCCGGTAAGACCCACGACCTTCCAGGTGTGTTTAAGCTCTTCAGCATGATGGGCAGTGTTTACTAGTTTGATTTAGTCTTTCTTTCTTTTTTCTTTTTGCTGAGTTCCACTCTTGCACTGTTGCATTACAGTCCATCTGTACTGTAATGTTGACCTTTTCTTCAGACTTACACTGCCTTTTTTTGTGTGTGTGTGTATTTGTATATTTTTAGCAGCCCCAGCAGAGCAGTATCTGCAGCAGAAGCTTCCAGATGAGGTGGTTTTGAAGATTTTTTCCTACTTGCTGGAGCAGGACCTTTGCCAGGCGGCCTGCGTGTGCAAGAGATTCAGCCAGCTAGCAAACGACCCCATCCTATGGTAAGATGATTTGTTCTTACTTTATATCCTAATCAATAAGCAAAATAGACCTATAAGAGTCTGTACTTTTCCTTTCCCGATTTCAAGGAAACGGCTATACATGGAGGTTTTTGAGTACACGCGTCCCATGATGCATCCTGAGCCAGGCCGGTTTTACCAGGTCAGCCCTGAGGAGCACGAGCATCCAAACCCGTGGAAAGACAGCTTTCAGCAACTGGTTAGTACAACTTTGTTAATTAATTTATACATTTCTCTTCATTTAATGCTTTGTTCAGTTTGGACACCCCAACAACAAGATGCTGTTGTTCAGACTTCTTATAATCTGTTTGTTTTTTGTTAAAAAAATATTTTGTATAAGCTTCTGTAATGCCTTTTATTATTTAAACTGGTTTAATAACCTTGTTGAGTTTTTGTCAGTAATATTTGGTCATGTTGCATAAAAATAAACTCAACTATTGATATTGAATAGATTTGTAATTAGTGTTTCAACTTCCTTTCGTTTGTCGATGGTTTTAGTTTATTACGTCTGGATCAGGCGTTGGACAGAATGAGATTGTCACTGTATGAAACCTTTCAGCTAAAACAACGTTTTTACTCTATTGCTACAAGTTTTACATAAGTTTCAAATGTAAATCTTATTTAACATTGAATTAAAACTGAAAAGCACTAATCATAAGTATAGAACAAACGCTGGGAATGTTTAGCTTCGGTTTTCAGCTGCTTAACACGTTTGTGTAACACATTTGCCATCTTGCTCTGTATAACAAGCTGATGTTTGCTGGATACTTAGTTGGGCTATCTGCTCCGGTAGCCAGCCTGCAGATTGGCTGTACCTCTTAAGGCTCGTTTATTGTAATTTGAAGGCAGCATTATTTTAATAACAGTAGTTTGGTGCTTCTCTTGTTTTGAGAAATATATTAAAGGACTAAATTGGTTTTTCATTATAAAAAAACAAAAACAAACGAAAAGTAGCAACAATGGAAGGAGCAGTGTTGTGCTACTCTTTTCCTCATATAGATAAAAAAAAAAAAACAGGTCGCTCTGGTTTTTTCTAGCATCTCATCAATATGACTTTAAACCAGAGGAGCAATATGACTGCAGATGTTAACGGTGTTGTAGTAGGCTCATAACTGGTCAGGATATCTAGTTTTGAAGAATCTACAGCTGAGTACCCTGCTATCTTTGTGAAAACTATTACCTCTCATTATACAGTCCGGGTTTGAAGCGATTGTATATCAGCGTTGGTGGTGTTTTCACTTTTAACAAGCAAAATTACCTACAGAAGCTGATATCCAACCTACATTCACTAGTTTTGATGTTTTTGTGTTGCAGTACAAAGGTGCACACGTAAAGCCCGGCTTTGCTGAACATTTCTACAGTAACCCCGGCCGATACAAAGGCAGAGAGAATATGCTGGTAAGTCCAAACCCTCAGCTGGAAGATAAAACGGTTGATTACCGTTCGATCATCACTTCTCTAAATTGTGGAAGGATGCGCTAGTTTTGCCTGAAAGTGTTTGTGTCTCTCCTCTCGCAGTATTACGACACCATTGAGGACGCTCTCGGCGGTGTTCAAGAAGCCCATTTTGACGGTCTCATCTTTGTTCATTCTGGCATCTATACCGATGAGTGGATTTATATAGAGTCTCCCATCACCATGATTGGTGCAGGTATGTGGCCATCATAAAGAGACGCTGAAGATTTGCTAATTCTTCTATAGGCAGTCTGTATGCTTACCAACCTCTCTGTTTGATGGATGGTCTCCGCTTCCCTCTCAGCACCTGGTAAAGTAGCAGACAAAGTCGTCATAGAGAATACTAGAGATTCAACGTTTGTCTTCATGGAGGGTTCAGAGGATGCATATGTGGGATACATGACCATTAAGGTAAACAAATACCCTCTTGTCATATTTTTCTTAATGTTGTCATAATAAATACAAATATTTTTAGTACTAATTCATAATAAGGAATATAATCATTAGTTTAGAACATGGGATTTTTCTGTTTAACTAAAAGAAAATGTATAGTTCATCTACAAAAATTGCAGATTTGGATGTTTTCAGGTTTCTGATATTACTAAGAAATCCAGTTTTGTTTTTTGTTTTTCTCCCATCAGAAAAAGCTTCCTCGTTGCATGAATTTTGAAATGTTGAAAGCCTTTTGGAAAGTTTTGCATAAATAACAGGCTGTGCATTCTCTCCAGTATTCACACAGACTGCTGTTTTGGTAAAGCTAGCCATGCTAATTGCTATTATAAGATGTTAAACCAGGTTCTCGCTGCTCAATTACCTTCTGTCTCAGACAAAATCTTTTTTTCATGAAGGAATTGTAAGCAGATTTCTGTCAGCGTGTGTGAATTGTAGATTTGTGGTCATTCAGTGCGAGTGTTACGTCCAGTAGTGGGACATTTTCTGGGAGGGTCTTACAGAGTGTCTGCAGCAACGTACATCTGATGATTGTCTTACTTTGAAAAGCTGTAACTGCATCCGCATCTTTCTCCCTTTGCACTTCCTTTTCTCACCCTTCTTGGGGTTCGACTCCAGTAATAAACAAGTCAAGCACTCTGACATGAGTTACATCTAAGGTTTTATTGATATCAAGCTTTCAGTACGACATGTTCAAGTTCTGTATGTTTTTTTTTTTTTAATCTGTGTGGAGGGTCTAAGACGGCAATCTCACAATTATTTTGAAATGCATGAAAACCTTGTTTAACAGAGACCGCTCTCTCACAACACTGTAGCCTCTGCACTAAAACAAATGACTGCAAATGACAGAAAGTGTAGAATAATATACAGTGCTGTGAAAAGTAGATATGTTGCTTTCTGAGTTTTTTTTAGCTATTAGAAGTTATCTTTTAGTCATTTATTATATCTGCAGGTTACGTAATAATCAGGAGTGGGTTTGTGAAACTGAGCTCACAATGCAAGACCGCAACTTCCTACTTCATAAAATGTAAACAAAAATGGAGTGGCGTGAGAATTTGCCCGTTGGAGGATTTCTCTTTTGTTTTGATAAAAGCCCATGAGCCATTTCTCCCTCTTATAGTGCAACACTCGCATGTTTTTAAGTGCATCAGAGTTTGCTTTTTTGGTCAGCGTCAGTTCGATTGGACATTCATACCTGCGCAAACGAACCAGATTTCTAGACAAATGAACTAGAGTTTAATTAAAACAGGTCCATCTAAAATGCTGTGCTATTAATACAGTGGAATAACTTGGGATTTTAATGAGATCTGCAATGATTGAAGTATCTATAAAAGCTGATTCAAAGACTTTGAACCAGTTTTTATAGATAAGGCAAAAGAATAGCAGTGTGTGCTCTCTATTAAGCAAGGTTACGTAAATGGTGCGAACCATAATCATCCTATTTCCTCATTATATTATAACTCAGCTGGTCGCGGCTCCAACACCTACAGAGTGCTGTGTGGATGTGGTGGGCAGACAGAAGTGCTGTCTGCACTCCTGTCCTCTGTCTGACCTCGGCTTCTGTTCCCTCTTCAGTTTAATCCAGATGATAAATCGGCGCAGCATCACAACGCCCACCACTGTCTGGAGATCACAGTCAACTGCAGCCCCAACATCGACCACTGCATCATCCGCTCCACATGCACAGGTAACCACACACACACCAACGCCTCCTGTTCCAGTCAGAGGACGCTTCATCACATTTCCTTATAATCTGATAAACCCACACTTTGCAGCAGTAGTGTGTACTGAAAGGATTTTAGTTTGTGATAAGTAGACATGATCCCTATATTTGGTATAATAAACTGACATTTAATACTGGACACTTCAAACTTGCTTATTTTGGTTTAGCAGGTAATAAAAATGGAAAAGTAAAGTGCAAACATTTGTTTTTTGGTCACACGTCTGAACTGGTGTTTGATCAAGTTATTTTATTTTTCAAGTAGCTTTTTTTTTTAATTGGTTCTCAGTTTGGATTATAGTCTGGATTGATGGTTGATTGAAGAACATTCCTGGTTTAATATTTGTACACTTTAACTCTTTGAGACCTACGTTTAAAATCTCCGCCTGGATATTTTTGCTTATTTTAATTGTACGCAGTTCTTTAAATGTCCTGTGAGTAAACATATATTTGCCCATTTCTCCATAACAACTAGAACTTTCGATATCTAGCAAGTTATCGTTGTAATTTACCATCCATTAACAGAGTTCCCTTCAGATTAATTTCCATAATAACCCAATATTGGCTGGAAAGCGAAACGTTTCCCCTTTTAGAAAACGTTGGAATTTTTCAGATGGCGCCAAATGTGAAGCAAACTCTTTTTGCGTTTTAATGTAGAAATATCTGTGTTGAAAAAGTCAAATCACCCTGCTGAGAAATAGACCCAGTAACTCACAAAAATGAAATGAAAGAATTACATGTCGATACCCGTTACTGCTGGTTGATGGGTTTATAGATCAAAAACGGTGGGAAGTCTTAGATTTGATGCATTTATTTATCCCAAAGGGAAATTTAATGTCGTCTTAACTCAGATCATCCAAGTATCCTTGTGATGCTGTTAGTAATAAGTCTTACAATGAATTTGAAGAGGCCTCTTTATGTTTTGTATCTTTAATGATGCACAAACTTAATAAAAATATGTTTATTGTTGAGCAAGAAAAAAAATACAATAAACTAATTTTTGCATTTTTTTTTTTTAATGTAATGAATTTTGTGGCCAGTTGTTTAAATTTGCCAGTTTTGGCCTACAGGGCAAAAGGTTTTAGACAGTCTATACAAACACCTTTCAAATACACTCTAGATGCTTTCCATTAATATATTGTTAAAGTTTTAAAATCTGTATATTTATACAGAAAAAGATGCCTTTTTTTTTTTTAGGTTTTTATGTTTTGTGCAGGGATTTGAGGTTTATTATTATATACGTAAAAACAGTATTGAGCTCACTTGAAATGTTTTTTTGAACAGTACAGCACATTTAAACACACCAAAAGGTTGTCTGCCTTTTGCAAAATAATCTGCAATAAACTTTCTTTCAAATGATTCAGAAAGTGCAATTAGGAATTATAAATAATAAAGTATGATGTAGCTCAAAACACAAAGCATAGGGTTACACTGAATAGATCTGCCACATTGTCACAGAAACCTGATCTATTATTTTTTTTTAATACCGATACAGATATGAGTATCGGATCGGTGCATCTCCAGTTTTGTAAGACCTTTATTTTCGTCTTTGTGTCCAGTGGGTTCAGCCGTGTGTGTGAGCGGACAGGGCGCCTGTCCAACCATCAAACACTGCAACATCAGCGACTGTGAGAACGTGGGTCTGTACATCACAGACCACGCACAGGTAAAATCAAGCGGCACGATTTAACCAGCGACATGCAACACAAAGAGTCTCGCCGACCGAAAGCTTTTTGTCTTTGCAGGGCATTTATGAGGACAATGAAATCAGCAACAACGCGCTGGCGGGAATTTGGGTGAAGAACCACGGTAACCCCATCATTAGGCGTAACCACATTCATCACGGACGAGATGTAGGAGTGTTCACGTTCGATCACGGCATGGTGAATGGAGCTACGACACGTCTTACCCCGAGCGACTCCTTCACACAACCTCACCTGTGTGTGTCTTTTTTCCCCATTTGTTGTAGGGTTACTTTGAGAACTGTAACATCCATAGAAATCGCATAGCTGGCTTTGAGGTGAAGGCGTACGCCAACCCCACGGTGGTCCGCTGCGAGATCCACCACGGCCAAACGGGAGGCATCTACGTCCACGAAAAGGGGCGGGGCCAATTTATAGAAAACAAAATCTATGCCAATAACTTCGCTGGTGTTTGGATCACGTCCAACAGCGACCCGACGATACGGTAAGATCGCAGACATCCCAGAAGCAGAGTTCATATAAGTGCTTGAAATCCTTGAAAATCCTTTAAGTTCAGTTTGGTGTCTCCAGGGTTTTGGAAAGTGCTTGATTTCTGTATAACGTCCTTGAAAGTGTTTAATATTCAAACAGCACAGTTTTGTAATAAAGTGAAATCTATCATGTGGTTAAATTTGGAAAACTGTTCTTACAGTTGAAACTAGATATTTTTCTACACCAAATAAAAAAAACTTCTTTTCTTGCTTTAGTTAAAATTACCTAAATTATTTATATACGCTTAACGCCAGAAAACTTTGCAAGAGCATCTTTTAACATGATATGTTTGGATTGTTTCAGTGTAATAAATATTATTCTTAACGGCTCAGTGACTTATTAAAATAAAGGTTGGCTTATATTTTACACCTTAAACAACTTTATTGAAATTGTTGTTAAATTAGTGTTTTGTTCTTGGACCAATCAGGCGTACAGGGTGTGTGAAAGAGACACATTTCAAAACATAATTTTTTGTTATATTTTAGTGGATTACTATTGCAAGTCATTATTAATAACAGTAATAAATATCATTTAGAATTGAAGCTTTTATTGTAGTTCATTTGTGTTGTTTTTATCTCTTTGGTGCTGCAAAAGTTTGCAAACTGACCTTGAAAGTTCCTGAAAAGTGTACAAATTTGTTTGTTTCACCTTATTCCTTCTTCTTGTTTTCAGTGGAAATGCTATATTCAACGGTAACCAAGGTGGAGTGTACATATTTGGAGACGGCCGTGGGTTAATAGAAAGTAACGACATCTATGGTAACGCCTTGGCTGGGATTCAGATCCGAACAAACAGCTGCCCCATTGTAAGGCACAACAAAATCCACGATGGGCAGCATGGAGGCATCTACGTGGTAAATGCCTCCTCCTTAAATCTTTGTCCAAATCCACTGTAGCAGGGGGAGAAATGTGATCCTGTGATGAGCGGTCCTGTGTTTTATTTCAGCATGAGAAAGGCCAGGGAGTGATTGAGGAGAACGAGGTTTACAGCAACACGCTGGCTGGAGTCTGGGTGACCACAGGGAGCACTCCTGTCCTCCGCAAGAACCGCATCCACAGCGGCAAACAGGTACACAAAAATCACCTTGCTTATGGTTTATTTACTTATCTGCTACTGCATGTCAGGATTTTCCTGTGTTTCAAAGAAAACAAATAATGAGGTTTTAGCAAATGTATACATTTTCTTTCACCAGCCACAGAGGCTGGTTTAAGAAAATTATCATTTCTACCAACAACTTGACAAAACATAATTTTCTTCTTAAAGACATGAGCATTTAGGCCTGTCACAATAAATCAATTAATCGCATATTAATTAAAGACAGCTCATTAATTTCTTATTATTTTTCTAATTTCTCTCTCTTCCTACCAATTTTGTTTTCAGAGACTTCATAATTAATTTTGTCTGTTTTTGTTTAGTATTTAGGATAGTTAGAATGTCTTCCATTTCCATTGTTAAATGTTCATTAGAGTTTAATTATTTTTATCTTTGAAAGTATGTTATTGCATTATTATGACATTATATTACATCAAAACTGTCTCAAAGCAACAATATTATCATTTATAGCAATAATGTCTAGACAATTTATCGTGTAGCGAAAATTTGTTATTGTGACAGGCCTGTGTGTGATATTTGTCTTAAATTCAAAAACCTTATTATGGAGAAAATGCTGTACTATTAAAAAAATAAAAACAAAAAGTTAACAGTAAACTGTGGTAGTTTCCTTAAATATTCAGATGGATGCATGAGCTGCCAATTTACACCCACATACCCATCTGTTTCATAAAACTTTATTTTCCTAATGTATTCTTTCTGAATTACAGAAGTCGATAATCATAAAAATGCTCAAGTGTGGTGTAAATGTTAATTTAACTGCTTATTATTTTGCAGAAATTTAACATTGAACCAAATATCCTTTGATAATTTTTGGTTATCTCATTGTGAATTATATTTTTAGTATCACCATTAAACACTGTATTTCTAGCTTTAAGAAATATGCAAAAGGTAAACTGGCCATTTTTCCTTTTTGCCACTAATTTAATGTTTTTTGTCCTTTAGGTTGGCGTGTATTTCTATGACAATGGCCACGGCGTGTTGGAAGACAATGACATCTACAATCACATGTACTCTGGTGTACAGATAAGGTAACAACTCTGAATACCTGCGTATTCAAAGAAAACACTGAATGAGATGAAGATATTTTTCTTTTCAGTCCAAAATTTCAAATGAAATCGTTTAGTTTGTTGCCAAAACATAATCCTAGTCCCATGCTACAGTAATCCTGTTGAAATCAATGCTATGTATGTAATTTACACCCAAGTATTTCTGCAGTGCAGTAAAATTAACCTGGAGAATAAATTAGTATTTTTATGGGAACTAAAACACAATAGCTAACTATTTTTTCCTCATTAAAACAATTTTTTCTTGGAATTTTAGGACATTCGTCTGGTAAATGATGTTCATTGTGTCTATATTGTTGTAATTAGACAAACAATCTAGCATAATGGTCCTAAAACTGCATCGTAAGGGATGATTGGGGTAAAAGCCACTTTTTGAAATATTTTCTGTCATTTGTAAATTCTTTTTTATAAAAGAAAACCATTAAAAAATGATTAAAATCAAATCTGGTTTGAAAAAATCAGAGATGTTATTTTTAAACCGTACTACTCAGACCTACTATCAAGGGATTTTTGAGGCGAGTGAGGGTATCTGAAAGCCATTAATCAGAAAGTATCCATACTTTGAACTTGATAAAACCAGATTATTTTACTCAATCATGTATTGAAACTCGTCTTCCTTTGAAATCAGCAGAAAATAATTGAGTCTGTCTTAATTGGCAGGACGGGAAGCAACCCAAAGATACGGCGCAATAAGATCTGGGGAGGGCAGAATGGAGGGATTTTGGTCTACAACTCAGGTTTGTATTTACGTCTCTCACGGCACCAGTGGGACGTCCAACGTGGAGTCAATGCTTCATCTAACGCTGCTGTTATGTCGCAGGGTTGGGCTTCATCGAGGACAATGAAATCTTTGACAATGCCATGGCGGGAGTGTGGATCAAGACAGACAGCAATCCTACATTGCGGAGGAATAAGATCCATGACGGCAGAGATGGAGGCATCTGCATCTTCAACGGAGGCCGAGGTACAGAAACTCAGCTGTCACAAGATCGAGTGCACTCACAAATCTTGACAAATGTTAATTAAATAAATGGTTTATTAGATTTAAATTGGCTCCATAAACTAATAACGTCAGCTCAGATCTTCTTTAAATGTTGTAGTTTAGCCACTATCCAGCAGAGGGTGCCACTGGCCAGCCTTAAGCCAGTTGATACAGAAACAAACATGGAGGAGTCATACTAGAATGGGAAAGAGAAACGGTTCCAACATAGACTGTGGGTTTGAAAATGGGCTTTATGCGGTTCTGTTTTTAAATAAAAATACTCAACAAGCTCCATAACGGCGCTCATTCAGCCGAAGCGGCGCCAACTTCTCGATCAAAAATTACAGATTTACTAACGGGAAATAATTGTAACATGATGGAAAAAAAGCATCTTGCCAATAAGCACGGTTGATTTTGATGACTGTCGTGAGTTAATGAACTTCATGGAGCGAAGTTTTATCATTTCTTCAAGAGCAAATTATGCATCTCTGAATTAAGAGCTTCATATATTCTTTTCATCTTTAGTTTTTATATTCAGTAACCTAAGAGATCAATTAACTTTAAATTAAATCCTCAACCGATAACTCGCAGCCCTATTTTTAGTGCAGCTCGCCTTCTGTTTCAATCCAGATGTAATTTATTGAGATCCAGATGTTCCCAACATGTTCTGTTGAAGCGTATGAAGAAACATCTTCCCTGCAGGTTTGCTAGAAGAGAACGACATCTTCAGGAACGCGCAGGCCGGCGTGCTCATCAGCACCAACAGCCATCCCACGCTCCGCAAGAACCGCATTTTTGACGGCTTTGCTGCAGGTTGGCATCACAGACTCTTCTAGAGCAAAAACTACATCGTTTGGTCTCCTTTTGGCTTACAGTTGACGTGTCGTTCACTAAACCAGGTATTGAAATCACTAACCACGCAACGGCAACGTTGGAGGGCAACCAGATCTTCAACAACCGCTTCGGGGGGCTTTTTCTGGCCTCAGGAGTTAATGTCACCATGAAAGGTAAAAGGTTGTTTATGTCCGTTACAGCTGGGCATGTTGTGGCTGTGCTACACTGCAAAAACACAAAGTTTAAAAGAATATTTTAACATTTTCTACTGCAAATATCTTTGTATACTTGAAACGAGGCAAAACTAACTTAGAAGTAACTTTTCAGCAAATATTGGAGCTTGTTTAAGTAAATATCTACTTAATATTGATCAAAAATATACCAGCTCCAATGGCTGATTATTTCGCTTATAACAAGACATTTTTTTTGCCAGTGTGACTAGTAATTTCTTATCAATATTAAGGCTTTATTGACTTAAACAAGCTCCTGTATTTTGCTAAAAGTTGTAGATTTTGTCTTATTTCAAGTGTACAAAGAAACTCAACCAAAAATACTTTATCTTATGTTTTCACAGTTTATATCTGCTTACTAACTATTAAATGTTCCCCATCAGATAATAAAATTCAGAATAATCAGGATGCCATTGAGAAGGCGGTGAGCAGAGGACAGTGTCTCTACAAGATCTCCAGCTACACCAGTTACCCCATGCACGACTTCTATAGGTAAAAAAAAAACTTAAATGGGTCTGATTTATCATTTTTATTGCCGTTTTAAGTTTTTATTTAAAGGATTTATTTGGTTTTCTAGGTGTCACACCTGTAATACAACAGATAGGAATGCCATCTGTGTTAACTGCATCAAAAAGTGTCACCAAGGACACGACGTAGAGTTTATACGACACGATCGGTGAGCTTCTTTCGTTCTTTATTTTTAAATTTCGTCAGTTAAATTCATATTTGCTTCCTTTTTTTTGTTTCCAAAGCTCGTTAGAAAAATGCCTCCAGACTTTGAGAAAATCTTCCAGTTGACGTTTCTTTAGAGGACAGGCGTGTTGATTTAAAACTTTTATTAAAAACGTGATTAAACCATAAGTTTCATGGTTTTCCTCAAGTTTTACAGAGCACAATCGGTCGCCTACAGATGTTAATTTTATTGATTCACGCTCTCCTCCAGGTTTTTCTGCGACTGCGGCGCAGGAACGTTGTCCAACCCGTGTACGCTGGCCGGAGAGCCCACACATGACACGGACACTCTGTACGACTCGGCGCCGCCCATCGAGTCCAACACGCTACAACATAACTGAAGGCGGCGGCTCGAGTTAACGCCCTCATATAAGCAAACAAACACATTGCATTACACACAGCTACACACACAGTTACACACACACTCACACACACCCAGTTCTAAACGTGCATCCGCCTGCAGCTATAAGGACCCAGAGAGACTCTGAGCTCAGCGCTCTCAGTGGAAGAGGCTGCAGAGGAAGCGTCAGCCGCACTCGCTGCAGCGGGTCACTAGAGGGAGCCGTGGAGCTTCCTGAAGCGATTCTTCGCTGCAGACTGTAAACAAAGAAGACTGGGAAGGGTGGGTCGCTCTGAGGGGCTTTCAAGGTCCACCTGGTGGCACTTAAGGCATGAAGATCTCCACACAGCTAATCCTCTTATGAACCGCGGTTAAAAAGACTTCCTGCTTCCTTGCAGCTGCCATCCCCATTGGATTAAAAACAAAAAAAAGGAAAAGGTTGATCGTGCGTGTGTGTATGTGTGTGTGTATGAGAGCGAGAGAGAGAGAAATGGAGCACTTGGGCTTTTTTTAAAAAAAAAAATATATATATATATATATATATATGTTCTGATGAATGGATTTTATTTCAATGCTTTCTCATGTAGTTTTGTATTTTCAAGCAAAAAGCTGACTGTATTTGAATGTCTTTTATTTTATTATATATTATTATAATTATTATTTTTGTTTTTTCCTTTGGTTAGCGTCCCTTCCCCTCCCAACCTCCCGCCACGTCGGACTGCAGAAGCTGAAAGGTTCCAGTGGTGAATTTCTTTCTGTGAAAGAGAAGCTTGTTAACACTAAACCCTCTCCTGTGAGTTAGTTTAAATGGCCGGTGGAGGAGCTCCACACTTGTATAAAGAGGTGTGTGTAAATGTGTGTCGTGTACAGTGCAAACTTTGTGTGTGTGTGTGTGTGTGTGTTTATATGTTGATGCAGTCAGTGTTTTGTGGAGAGGGTTTCAATAGGGGGCGCCACAGCCCCCTTTTTAACTGGAACCTGGTCAGTCTGCAGCGCCCTGTATCCCTTCCCCTCCCCCACCCGTTTCTGCCCTCCTCCCAGTGTATCGTGGTGACTTTGGCTCCTCATGCAGCCTGAATCGTATGCATGTACCATAACATCTAGACTTAATATATTGTGAAGTATTCAATAACCATTAGTAGATGCTAGTTGAAATTCAAAAAGGGGTATACTTTCTTAGAAAGACAAAAGAAAACTGAAAACTTGCCATTTCTAAGAAAATAAAACTTTATTAGATCAAACATGTCTGGGTTTTCATTCACTTGCTCTGATTTAAAATGTCCAGTGGAGCTAAATAGGCATCTCTAAGTTAAAATAAAGTTTTCTGTTTTTGTTTTTTTATTTGACTCAAAAAAGAAAAACTGCAAAAACAGCATAGGAGTGGTCTAGTTTGTAGTGGAAATATCTTAATTAGAAATAAAACTAAAATGATCTTACAAGTAACTTTTCGGCAAAATATAGGAGCTTGTTTTAAGTCAATAACTGGTTAATACTGAATTTTTTTTAAGTATAGTTAAGATTATTTCACTTATAAGATACTTTTCCCTTGTCATAAGTAAAATATTCTGATTGATTGAACCAGAACATTTTCATCAATATTGAGGAATTTACTTAAAAACAAGCTCTTACATATTTCTGAAAAGTTACTTCTAACTTTATTTTATTTCTGGTTTACATTATTTTACATTACTTTCTTTAACTTTGTATTTTTGCATTATACAGTTGATGTTTACAATCGGACTCCCCCTCCTCCCCGCCCCAGTATATCAAAATCAAACCAAATGTGTCTTGATTTTGGTTAGAATTACCATTTTCTAAAATAAATAATTATTTCTCTATTCCAAAATAGAGAAATAATGTTAGAAATGTCTTCAAAGTCAATCTGACATATTTCCACCATGTTTGGAAGCCTTTCTTTTCCTGGATTTATGGTAAACATGTCCTATAAATTAAATAATCTGCCAGTACTTTTTCCATCAATATCAAGGAATTATTTACTTAATACAAGCTCTTATATATTTCTGCAAAGTTACTTTTGATCTCATTTTAAATGTAAAAAGATATTTACACTGGAAAGTAAACCAAAAACACTTGGTAAGATTTTGTTTTTGCAGTGTATAGAGTGTAAATCCAAAGTTTGATGCCTGTGTCATTATTCCTGTCTTTTCCTCATCAACTCTTTACTTCTATTATTGGTCTGGAGTAATATTTTATCCTTAAAAGTCATGTTTTTCATTAGCTGAAAGCAGGAAAAAAGGTTTCAAAACATCAGTCTGTAATCAACATAATGTTTCACTTATTGAACATGACTGTATAAAAGAAAACCATGGACAGCCAAACCTAATGCGAGAAGGTCAAAACATCGTGGTTTGCTTTCTTGCTGTGCTTTGCAGATGGAACTAAACCGCCTCTGTTCTGTGCGTCGAGTCACAGGTCTTTGGGTTGTCACTTCAATTACACGCAGTGAAACTCGTGTTGTAATTTTATGAAACGTGACCAACAGTGGAAAAATGCAGAACACAAGGTTGACACTGGAAAAGCGTGAAGCGTGACAGGAATGAGCCGATGGGACCAGATAATGCGACCACCACCGACATTTTATATGTGCAAATGCCTGCAGGGTCGCCATCACACCTCGTTATTCCAGGCAGAATTTGAATTATGACCAGCTTCTTGGAAATGTCGATCCGCAGAACATGCTTGTTTTGACACAGAGACCTGCTCCAGAGCGGCGCACCGCAGGGATTTTATTCCCCGGTGGCGAAACAAAATGTGCCATGAAAACCCAAAAACTCATAATTCTCAGAAGCTCGCAGTTTGTGGCGTCCTCATTTAGATTGGTACAAAGACGATGCAGAAAGGTTTTTTTCTCCTCAACATTTGCTACAGCCAATCTGAACTTAAATGAGACAAAATCTCTCCTGTTTTAGGTGAGTTATAAAGACGATTTAGCAAAATCATTGCTTTTTCTTAACTTTTTCTCCGCCTGTATATATATATATATATATATATATATATATATATATATATATATATATTTTTTTTTTTTTTTTTACTTATTTTAATTGTACGTAGTTCATTAAATGTCTTCTGAGTAAATATATTTGCCCATTTATCGATAACTGGAACTTTCAATATCTAGGAAGTAATTTTATTTATTTATCGTCCATTAAAAGAGCGCCCCTCAGATTAATTTCAACCCCTGCTACGGCGGTGGTGAAAAAAACGTAATAACCCGATATTGGCGACAAAGCGCAACGACTCTTTTTGAAACCGTTGGAATTTTTCAGAAAGCGCAACGTGTGGCGGAATTACGGTACTGCAAAATTGGCTGGCTCGTCTGCGCTCCGTTCGGTCTCATTAAACAATGAACTTTGGCAACTTCTGGTTAACTGCCACATTTTAGTTAATTGGAGTCAAACCTGTGGATGTTTTTTTAGGGCAACACCTGAATCACAATGCTTCCTTATTAGACACGATGGAAAAGTACAAAACATAAAAATAAACAGGAAGTGAATTGTGGTTCTGCACAAGTCAAGTTCATCTTTGAAAACCATGTACTGTTCAACTATTCAGACTATTATAAACAAGCATAGACATGATGGGAAAGGTCAACCATCCCAATATAGTAACACATGTACTGGCTGAAAGGCCACTCAGTGAAGAGGAAGGCATTACTCCAAAAGAACCATAAAGACAGACCACCGTTTGCAAATACACACATGGACAAAGAACTTTGTTTTTTGGAGAAATGTCATGATCTGATGAAACTAAAGTGGAAGTTTGGCTGTAATGAACATTGTCTTACAAATGGACAATAACTCTAAATATCTAGTTGTTACAACCAAAATTAATAAATGTTTCGGTGTGGAGTAAAACACTCACTTTTCCCACAAATTATTTACTCAAATATTATGCAACACAAATCTGAGCATGCAGTGAAACCGATTAGTCTGCATACATCTATGTCAACAAATAATATGTGGTGTGCACGATTTGATTTTCAGCTGCTTGCTAAATACATTGTGGCATGTGATCAACCCTGGTTGCTTCAACTGCCCGTTGCTTCGGCTTTGTCGCTCTAAATTTAAAGGAAAACGTGCTTGTAAACTAATCTTTTTCCAAACGGAGATGAGAATTGAGTGTAATGTTGTAAAAAGTAATGGTCAGTTTAGTAATAGAGACTTTTAGACCCAGAAACTCTACAAACCCCACAATATAAACTGTTGAGAAAAAAAAAAAAACAATTTCAGAAGGGCACTTTTTTGTCCAAAGGAAACACAGCAGGTCTAGCACCACCTACTGGCTGCCTGTGCATGTCCCTTAATAAATCCGATAAATGCAACCTAACACTCCACATTGTTGTGGATCAAATTGAATGAGTCAGTTCCTTTTTTTTAGCATGTAAGTAAACTGTTTTTTCTGTTAGAAAGGAATAAAACATAGATTATATGACAAACTGGCTTGCCAAAGCCTCTGCTTTGAGAATGGAGGATTATTTATGGAAAAAAATAATAGATATGCTTAAAGTTTTTGTGAATTAACAGATTCTGTCAAAATGAGATCAGCTCAAATGTAACCTTCGCTTGTATCTTCTCACCGATGGTACGTCGAAGAAACTGAACCATGCCTCTCCTGTGCATGAAATCAAAGTTCTTTAGGGTCTTCAGGGGGGTAATCTCAATTCCACACGCATAAAACCCGTGCTGCAGTTTTACTGAATGTGATCAACAGAGGAACACAGAGCTATACATAAACAATGTTCACAGCCACCAGATGAATCTGGCAAGCCTTCACACATGCCTCTTCCTTATCTGCCCTATATGACGCTCAGCTTCCTGGAAACCCAGATCAGATGAAGACAAGCTCGTGCAGCAACAGTCAGGTCAGGGTGATGCAACATCTTAACCCCACAAAGCTCTGGTTTTCTTTCTGTGAACCAAAAATCAGCTTCAAATTCAAAGAAACGTGTAAACAAATTAGGAGAAATTCTTTATTGAAAAACGTACAGATTATAGGCACTCTAGTGTTGTTCCTACATGAGCTTTAGGTGAAGCATGGAGCCGAACATGAGCATTTAAGAAAAAAAAAAAGTCAGGCAGATTTTACAGGAGTGCAGCGGGCAAGTATCTCACTGATGTACGTGTTATTTTTGGCCACCAAATCTTGCTTTATCCTCCTGAGCTCTGCCTTCACCTCCTCCTCGGTCATGGTGGCGACAGGAAGTGCCTTCACCTTCTCCAGGAAGTCCTGGATCAGGTTTTCTCCCACCTGAAGGTGACACAGGACGGACACCATTAGGTATAGAATGCAAGGACCCTGGAAAAGGCAAAAACCTGGATACCTAGATTAGCATTTACAAATTTTTGTGAGGTTTTCATGAATGTTTGAGAAATCTTTTAATCTCCATGGCAACCATTCAGCTGTCCAAAACGCCTGGTTGGACTTGGCTCCGCCTTCAAGGCATAGCTCCTCCTCTGAGCTGTAGTTTTCAAGCTTCTGACTCACAGAGCAGCCCACCCATGTTTCTCCTGCACTCAGCTCCTTCAGACTAGCCAGCAGCGATTAGCAAACACCTGGTGGAGCTACGCTCCTGCTGAGCTCATTAAACGAGCCACTTCTCAGTGAAACTCTGGTAAAATCGTTGTTAAAGACTTAATAAAGGAGCCATGTTGTGATGACTTCCTGAAGGTGGAGTTTCAGAAAGAGGCCCAAATTCAAAGCGTTAAATTACAAAGTAAAAATATTTTAAGTCATATTTGATACATACAGACCACCACTGAAAATCTCCTGGTTATTCCACCAAATATTGACTCGTGAACCGAGTTAAAACATTAGTATTGTTTCTAAATGATTATGAACTTCTTTTCTTTGCATTATTTGAGGTCTGATAGAGCTGCGTTTGTCGTTATTTTGACCATTTTTCATTTTCTGCAAATAAATACCACGATGTTCATTTTACACAAACTTATTCCAACATATCAGAGAAACTGAAACTTTTATGATTTCTTAATCTTTCCAGAACTGTAGAGCACTTTTTAACTGAAAGTAACATAGTTACTTGATTGTGCTATAAAATGGCACTATGTGCCTGGAAAGTACATAACAATGCCCCTTTAAAGGAAATACTTTTCAAGGAGGTGGAAATACTTTTCCAGGAAAACAATTGCATTTTCTCAGTAATTCTTATCAGCTGCCTCCAAAGCGCTCGGTTTACGACACACAAGGAAAAGAGAGCAACACTGACAGTTTGCATCAGAATGACAGCAGAAGAACTGTGGTAAATCGAGCCTTACTTGCTTATCTGTCCGCCGTCTCTTGACCCCGGGCTCTTCATCCTGCTTCGAATCGTCGCCCACAGGTTCCTGGAACTCTTCCAGCTCCTCCGCCTTCTCCCTCGCCACTTCCAGCACCGACGGGGGGAAGCAGGCCAGCTCGGCGACGTGGATCCCAAAACTCTGGTCACACACACCTGAGGAGGCAGGTCAGGTGTTTGAGTTCATTCAGTTGAGAAATTGCAGTTTTTTTAAAACTCAAAAACATCTTGAGAGTGTAAAGAGGCCAACCTCAGGGAAGTACATTAATTATTCTGTTGATATTAGGATTGATTAATCAGTTATTGAAATAATCATCAACTAATTTAGTAACCGATTAATCGTTAACTTGGATGTAAAACAGCCAATTGCTGAAGGAACAACATATTCAGAGCAGTAATTAAGTCAAAATTGTATAAAAAATATATACAAAAAAAAACTCCTATTAAGCAGATTTTGCTATACAATTAATTCATCCAAAAACCAAACAGATTATCCTGTATATACTGTAAATGAAAAATCAGCAGAATGTGCCAATCTGATTAATCGTCGGAATAATCGATAATTAAATTAATCAATAACTAAATGTTTGCCACCTTAATTGATACTTACTATCAATTAAGGTGAAAACTTATGTAAAAACTTTCAGCTTTAAGAGAAAGATCAGAAACGAACAATCATCGGAAAAACTAAATACACCGTTACTGTTTCCATTAGGGATGCACAGACATGAAAAGTAGAGCCGATATTAATATCTGATATGAAAATAGCTCTCATAGTCGATAACTGATATTTTTTAATATTACAAATCATGTTTGTACCAACAACAAAAAAACAACAGGAAGTGACAGCTAACAGTTTTAGCATCTCTTCTTTCTGTTTTAAAGCAACACCTTCATCACATTTCCTCATGTGAAAGCCAAAACGACTTAAAAGGAATAGTTTATTTTGCTCTGATATTTGCATGCCGGACTTCAAACTGTTTTTTAAAATAATTTTTTACAAGGAGGGACAACTTGCTTTGCTTTATTTTGGACATTCGACGTTTTGTCTCTCCTTGCATTTTCTTCTCTCTTTGCTCTAAAAATCAAAAAGCTTAAAGGAAATAAATCAGATTTCTACCATAAAACTAACATATATTTGATAAGTTATATTCGTTGTAAAGGTCCAGACCTCATTCTGATATTAACATTTCCTCTGCAACAATTTGAGAACTCTGATGAAGTCATAAATAAATACAAATCGTTTCTGAAGGAGCCTCTAAAATCAATAGGGTGTACTTAGTTCTTCACAGTTTCATTGAGGCTAATGTGAACTTTCTTTTCCAGAGGGCCGTGTCAAACTATCGACATGTACCAATAAGTTGTAATAAAATCTAATGTTAACATCAACTACCTACATTGTAGGTCCAGAAAATCGAGAATCAGTTCACGTATTGAAAATTAGAATGGAAAAATGTCTTGGCTCAAGGATGGAGCCGGGTGATTTTCAGCTTGACCAGGGGAAAAAAAAATCTAATTTTTTCTGGTCCATGAATGCACCACAGTGACGAAGTTAAAAGGTTTGACTTTTCTGGCAAATAAACAAGTTACAGAAAAGTGGATTAATAGCATTAGCAACAGTTTGTTGTGTTATTTATGTTTTAAATGTGTGCTGAAACCAACAAATCCATTGTGAATAAACAACAAAACTCTTTATCTTTATCTGTTTAAAGTCCTTGCAAAAGATTTTCACATCCTGGCAAATTTTGGGGGGATTTCACATGACAGATCAACACAAACTGGAGTAAAACTCTAATGAAGAAAGAAAGAAAAGACACGTTTTGCCGACCCCAGCCAAGCTTTTGGTGCGTCTGCTGCAGATTTGTAGATCTGGAGACGGAAATGTTTCTTCATGCTCCTTTAAATAAAAGGTCAGATTCAGTCAGATTGGATGAAGAATGTTTTTAGAGTCGTCGTCGTCTTGCTGGAAGGTGAACCTCCGCCGCAGTCTCAAGTCTTTTGCTGCTTCTAACAAGATCTATTCCAGCAACTAAGCTCCTTCCATCTCCCTTTCAACTCTGAAGAGATCCTCTATCCCTGCTGAAGAAAAGCATCCGCGCAGCACGACGCTGCTGCCACTATGGCAGCAACTTAAATTAGTTACTTTTGATTTCCCTTCAGGATCAATAAGGTATTTTTGAATTTGAAAATGTGAATCACAAATCTGCCACAAACCCTGTATAGGGTATTAAACAATCACAACAACAGAGATCCATTCATCCACCAATTTAATGGCTCCACTACTGACCTGGTTTGACTCGGTACAGCATTGTGAGCGTGTTGTGGGTCGTCAGGGCGGTGACATGCAGGTTGTTGACGGACGGCTGCTGTGCCGCCAAGGCGGTCAGCTCGTGGAAGTGCGTGGCGAAGAGGCAAAAGCAGCCGATTTTGGAGGAGATGTGTTCGCTGATGGCCCAGGCCAGCCCGAAGCCGTCGTACGTAGAGGTTCCCCTGCCGAGCTCGTCGATGATGATGAGGGAGTTTTCCGTGGCAGAGCTGCAAGGGGGCGGCACAGAGGTTAAGAGGAAACGTTTGTCCCCCCCCCATCGTGTTCCGAGGTTTGCTTGTCTCACCGGAGGATGGCGGCGGTTTCCAACATCTCAGACATGAAGGTGGACACTCCCTTCACCTGGCTGTCTCCTGCTCCCACTCGGGCCAGAACGCTGTCGATCACGCTGAGCTCCGCCTTCTCGCATGGCACGAAGCAGCCGATCTGAGCCATCAGCGCGATCAGACCCACCTGACGGATAAACGTGGACTTCCCTCCCATGTTTGGTCCTGCAAGCACAACAGCATACAAAACCAGAGTCAAACTCAAAAGTAAAACTTTTAAATTTGTTGTGGCAGAAGTGCACAACAAAAAAAAGGAATATTTTATATTGCAGCGGCTTTTTTGTTCAGGTTTGTAACAGAGATGAGCCAGTGGCAAAGACAAATGTCGTCCAGCAAACTGCTAGCTAGTTTTTTTGAGCCTATCAAAAAAAGCTAGCTAGCTTTCTTCAAGTCCTCCTTAAAATATGACTGCTGGACATCTCCACTCTGTTTATATTTGTGCATGAAAGCTTGAACAGATGAACATGACACCCTCAATCATCTTGAAACTGCCCTTGAGGATGACTCTGACTTGTGGA
Organism: Poecilia latipinna; assembly: GCF_001443285.1. Classification (NCBI taxonomy): domain Eukaryota; kingdom Metazoa; phylum Chordata; class Actinopteri; order Cyprinodontiformes; family Poeciliidae; genus Poecilia; species Poecilia latipinna. The sequence goes on from NW_015112915.1 coordinate 207,925, forward strand.
GGCCTGTAGTTCGTTTTCAGATATCCCTATTTTTCATAAAGTCCCACAAGAACTTAACTTAAAATACATCTACAGGTGTGCCTCCATTTAACTCAGATGTTTTGTTTTAATCTACACGAAGTTTATATTAGCCATTGCAAACTTATGTATTGTCATTGAAAATTCTCTAATTATTCCAGCATTAAATAAACTTGACCTATTATTATTCTTCCTTGAACAAGTTAGAATAGCTTAATGGGATTTACAAAGCATTTTTTTGCAGAAAATAATTCTTAAATAATGAGTGTTTAGTCTGGTCAGTTCAGATTGTTTTAGGGTCTCCTGTCACTTTAAATGCTAATAAGCTGCTGCTGGCCACGCCCCCCTTTTCCCAAACATCTGGGAGTTCCACTTGGGTTGCTAGGTGATGGGCTGGGGTTGCTAGGTAACGGCATAGTGCCCATGGATTGTGACTTAACTGGGAAGTTCTTGAAACAGCTCAGTTTCCAGACACCACAAAATGTTAATTTATTGCCAAAAAATGACTGGGTGTTTTTTTTAAGTGCTCAGGCTGTTTCTGGAAGAAGTTGAGACCAAAATGGAAGAATAAAAACACGCAAAATATAAATACAGACCACTAAAGGAGATCTTTCCTGGCCCACAGCAATCAGCATCTATAATAACCCTTTAATTAAATGAGTTACTTGTGATTTCCCTTTAGGATCAATAAAGTATTTTTGAATTTGAAAATGTGAAGCTTACATAACAGGTTTAAGCAGATAGGATCATTTTGGTGACTGAAAGCGACCAGTCACACTACACATTTTAGACTAATGTCCCAAAAACATGGCATCTCCCACCTGTTATAATATAGAAGCTCTTCTCCCCCTGGACGAAGCTGATGTCGTTGGGTATGAAGGCGGTGTCCGCGTCCGTCTCCATGCAGGGATGTCTGGCCTGCAGCAGCTCCAGACGCCTGCGGCCGTCGTCCAGCAGTCGGGGCCGGACGTAAGGAACCGGAGCGGACACCGACGCCACAGCGAAGCTGGCCACCGCGTCGAGCTGCGCGATGACGTCACTCAGCGTCTGAAGGGGATCCACATAACCTGGCGGCACGTGAGCAACAAAACTTTGAACAAGCGGTCACAGATGAAGGATTGGAGCATGCGCAGCCTCAAAAATGAGATTCGTTTGATTTGTAAAGTGCCAGCGAACCAAAACCTCACCCACAGAAATGGCAATTAGGACTTAAAAGGAGTGCAGAGTTCAGTGGCCTTTGGAGGAAATGTGACTGAAATCAATTAGTGAAAATTCGCTGAAGGCAGTTTGCAGGCATTCATCGTTTCCACGTAGCAAAGACACCAGAGATTACTCTGCTGGAGAAATCAATGCCATGCTAACAGGCCACCACGCGCAGCATGTGATGGGAGGCCACACCTGAGGCGATGTTGATGATCTCTTTGACGATGGCGTTCTGGGCCTCCTCGTACTCCTCCCTGCTCCTGGTGTACTCCTCGTTCAGAGAGCTCAGCTTGCTGCGGAGACGTAATGGAAAGAGTTCAAGCAGTTCAAGCAGTTCAAGCGCAGCGGCTGACAAGAAGCGAGGCTGGGGGTTATGGGTCAGCTCGCCCCGAGGCGTACAGACACGGTGAAAACACGCACCTGTTTGTGAAGCGAACGCCGTTCTTCTGAACGTCCAGTGTGGTGAACTTCTTGTTGTTCCTCAAACTCTTCTCCTCCTTGCACGTGACCCGCAGGTAGAAGCCCAGCACGGCGTTGGACTCCAGCTTCACCGTCTTACCGGCTTCCAGACCTGCAACAGGACAGATTGGATTATCAGTTAAAGAAGAGTCTCAAATAAGTACCTCTTATATATCTTTTCATAGTAAAACTCCATACTTAATTTCCAAGCTGTCTGTCCATTTTAAAACATCTAATGCTAAACCTGACTCTGAATTTGGTTATGATGCACTGCAAAAATAAAATCTTACCAGTTATTTTTGGTCTAGTTTCTAAATCAAATGTCTTAGTTTTGTCTTGAAATTACACAAAATTAACTAACAAGTAAATATTAGCTTGTTTTAAGTCAATAATTCCTTAAAATTGATGAAAAGTATTAATTCCGGTGGCAGATTAATTCTCTTACAACATGGGAAAAATGTCTTGTTATAAGTAAAATAATCTGCCATTGAAACTAACACCTCCTTATCAATTATTGACTTAAAACAAGCTAATATTTCATGCTAAAAAGTTACTTGTGAGTTAATTGTGTGTAATTTCAAGACAAAACTAACATCTTGAAAGTACATTAAGGTATTTACACTAGAAACGAGATAAAAAAAAAAAAAACTTAGTAAGATTAAAAATAACAAACTAAAAAAGAGATAGATCAGGAGGCTGCAACCTGCAGCTGTAAAACTGCTCTTTACACAATGGCTCTTTATAACTCAGAGTAAAAATTAAAACGAACCAGTCATTTTTTCAAAGTTTTAAACTCAAGTTTTTAACAGTTTTCCAGTTTATTCCCACCTTATTTGCACTGAATTTCCACACGGGATTACACTAAAAGTACTAGGAATATGCTTTTGGATCTGGGTTTTTTTGTCATTAGGTAGGAATCTATGCGTTTTTTATTTTTTTACATCATTTTCCATCCCACAGAAAAATGACAAAAAAATTTATTGAAAAATGACAACAAATTTAGTATAGTAGATATTTATCTAAAAGTATGAGTTGTCTTTTTTCAAAAGATCTTGTGGCATTTACGTCTCTAAATTATTTGGCCAGCCTGAGAGCAAAATGGCTTATTTGGTTGTAAAGGCTGCCAGGTGCCTATGACAGATGGATGGACAGATGATGAAAGGATAAAAAACAACTTAAGGGACGACTGAGTGGAAAAAATGAAGGAATCAATGCGGATGGATTCAGGGACGGTTGGACAGACGGACTGAAACAGACTGGGTAGAAACCCAGGATGAGGTCACACAATTAATTCAACTTGAACTCCGTCTGGTTCACAAAGCTGTTAAATTGTGGGGCGCATCACGTTTTTCACTCTGTAGTACACAAAACATTACAGTTCATCTGTTCTTAGAAAACACAGATTTTAAATTCGATAGGAAACATGAATGGTTTCACTGTTTCATTTAAATAATTTCTTTCTTGTTTGATTTTTTAAATTATTCCACTAATCAAATGGAAAAACCGTCGCTGCTGGGCGCGCCTTTCAGCACCAGTTTAATTTAGTTTGCATTTGTTAAATATTGATATTTTGCACATACACAAGAACATCTCCAGACTTTTCATCCGAATCTCACACTGAGGAAGTTGGAAGCCAGATTTACGGCTGTAATAGACTGCAGCATATGACGACCATGTGGCGAGATTGATTTGCAGAGGCTTTTTGTCACAGCAAACCTAAAAGAGTCTCTTCAGACAACCAAAAGTGTTTAAAAACACAGTGTCTGATTTTAACTGTCAATTTCCACCTCTTGTTAAGCTGGATGTAATAATTTATGTGGTCACCCACCTAGTTCTCTGGCTGCACTGCTCAGCACAGCCTGCATGCTTTTCTCCAGGGCGTCCATCTTCTCCCTGAGCTCACTCAGAACGGGATCGAACGACGCCTTCACCAGGAACTCGTGGTGTTCGATCTACGCGCACGGCACAACATGTGGGGAGGAAAATAAATGTGAAGATGAAAGTATAACACAGATCATCATATTTCTTATTCACAAAAAGCCGGACCTGATTCATGTCCAGAGTGGTTTCAATCATCTCCTGGTACTTGATGAAATCCGTCTGCAGGTCAGCGAGAGGCGAGGTGAACACCGCGTGCAGCAACACCTTGTAGCTGCCTGCAAGCAACGAGTTTCAAGGTCAAACTCGGGGGTTCGACGGTCCTGGATGGTCCAGGATCCGGCGCGTACCCGAGTAGCTCTCCAGAGCCGTGATGAGAGCGGGGATGTGGCTCACGGCCTCGTAGACGCGGTGGCAGTCCTGCAGCGTCGCCGTGTGACGGTGAAACTTTTTGGCCAGGCGGTGGAGATCTGGAAAGCGTCGCAGCAGATCCTCCTGACAAGTCTGCCTCAGCTCCGAGTCGCACACGAAACTCTCCACAAGGTCCAGTCTAATTACACAAACGGCAAAAATGAAGCGTAAGCCTACAAAAAGACTGACTTTAAAGGTGACTCGTTATGGTAATGTTTGCTATATTTATTTATTGTTTTTACAAAAATAATTTTGAGATGTTCTGTAGGATTGTTCAGTTCATGTTAACTTGAATGACCAACTATTCTTTTGCACTTTGACAACTTCGTACATCATGATTTTATTTGTATTAATGGCGCTACTTCAAGAAGGTATTTGTTCTTTACACTTTAGGACGGTTATATGCGTCAATTTAAACTTTTTTGTGTGGCCGTCTCATAGCAATTAAAGTTTAAAATATTTGGAACTTTGACCAACACTTTAGTCTTCAACAATCACAACAAAACACTGCAAAATCCCTGAGGGACTGATTTTATATATATATATATATATATATATATATATATATATATATATAAACCATCAAACTTCAATGATTGATGTTAGATGAAGATCTGAGAGGTGTGGCTTTTTGTACCTTTCCTCTATTTTGGTTTTCTCCATAAGTGGCTGTTTGATCCACTGGTTGACCAGCCGCTGACCCTGCGGAGTGCGGCACTTGTTCAACAAACCGGCCAATGAATGAGCTCCACTGGTGTCGTCGGGCGAACCCTGGAGGGAAAAGCGTCGAAACGTAAAATATGATTCACTTAATCTGACGTAATAAAAACTCAGCTGTACCCAACATGGTAACCACAAATCACATGTTTCTGCTAATTTATGTTTATCCACATTATTGAAAAACAAAAAGCCTGAACAACAGTTTTCTTATTTTACCTTCACAAACTCTATCCAAGCTCACAGAGGTTCAGCAATCATACATGTATTGCTCTCGGTTTGCTCGTTATGAAATCTTTTGAGAAGATTATAAAAGCTGAGATCATGAGGTACGCTGCTACGTCTGGTTTTGGGTTGTTAGACCGTGCAAAATGTTTCATTTACTTGTTCTCCATTATTTTTTCAACACAGTCACCACCACATTGACTGGGATCAAGTTTGAAAAATGGTGTTATGTCCGATATGCTTTTATCTGCCTGGGTTACCCTCAAGGCTCTCTCCTTTCACCCCTTTAGTTCATATTATACGCTACTAAATACCAGACTAGAAATGAGGACACATAAGATTTGATGACGATTCTGTGATTGTGTCTCTGATCATGGCTCTGGGTTGAAGGTTTTTTTTAGTCGGCTGCTCCGACTGCTCATCTCTGAAGATTACTGTCTCAAAAAGTCTCCATCTCGTCCACCAGCTTAATCCATGAAAAATTGAGAAGCTTTAATGTCGACAGTGTATGAAAATGTTTTACTGAGTCAGTTTAGAGTTTTATTTGTTGGTTTGAGTCGCTTACCCTGAAAAAGAAGACATAATTTACAAGAAGTGAAACAAAACTGTGCGGAGAACAGCAGGAATGGCATTTAAAATGAGGAAAAACATGTCCAGTCTCTTCAATTTCTACATAAAAAAAACCCAAAGATTTCCCAGCTGTAAGTACGTTATTAGGGTAAATCAATCAAATCCTAAAAACTCTGCTCATGGTGACTGACCTGGAAGAGGTTGAGAGCCCTGACGGCGGCGTTGTCCAGCCTCATGTACTGACCCAGCTGCAGCATAGTGAGGCTGAAAGAGTTGAAGTTGGACTCGTCGGAGAGAAGCTCGAGGAATCGAACCACAGCAGCCAAACATGACATGGCCACCTGAAAAAGACATTTACGAAATTCATCAAATAGTTTATGACTGGAAGGAAATGAGTCTCTCGTTTATATAAAGTATCAGAAATGAATTTCCTTAAGATTTTCCATTTTATCTCAAGTATCTGCCCTGTGGGAATAGTTAATAGTCTTGTTATGCACTACTGCAGCTGGAAGCACATGCAAGTTTTATCTGTATCGCTTTGGTTAGATAAAACTTCCTACAGACATTTTTGGAAAATCCCTTATTTTCCAAATCCAGGGATCATCCGAGTTCAAACACATCCGAGTCAGTTTGATTGAAAAACTCCCCGAGTTCATGTAAGAATCACCAGTCCAAACAGGAGCAGTTCTGTTCATTCTGTCTTTTAACGGTAGTTTGGTAAGGAGAAAACACATTTAGTGGCTTATTAGAAAAAGTGCTCCAGAGACAGAGATCTTTACAGGACCGGGACAGTCGGGGCAAACCGACTGGAGTCGCTGCATAGTTTTCAACGAGTCTGAGTTTGCCCGAAAATCACCAACCCTGGGATGAATGCAAACAACTGTGACAGAAAATGTGGAAAAAGATTCTCCCAACAGAACAACGGTCAGACGGAGACAGCAGTCTGATGTCAGGAGGGGACATGGTTTCTTTTACAAGCAGCAAGGAATCATCAAGACTTCACATAATGCCAGAAAAATAATGCTGCTTTCATGGTTTCAGTGATGGAAATACTGCATCTGTGTTTGTACTCCCAGATGAACTTAACATGTGCCTGGAGTTTGAATCTAACCTAGGGATTGAATAGCAGGGTTCCTGTGGAACAGTTGGGAGCCTTGCAGCAAGAAGGCTTTGGGTTCGAATCCCAGCCTGCGGTCTTTCTGCTTGGAGTTTGCACAATGTTTACCCTGTGCATGTCTGGGTTCTACTCCAGCTTCCTTATACAGTTCAAAACTATGACGGGTAGTTTACTGTCACTGTGGCTCTTAGAAAACCAGAAAGGAACTGGTTTTGATAACGGATGCAATAAGAACAGTCAAACTTTTCTCCTTTGTCACCTGCTTGTCCAGTTCAGGCAGCGTGTTGCTCGCCACCGTTTCTCCTCTCTTGGATCGCAGTAGCCTGTTGAGATCCTGGACGATGTCCTTGCTGCTGAACTCTGCTCTCTTCCTGTCAGAGACCAGAACACCGCCACGTTGCACCACCTGCACAAACGCAGCAAAACCAATCAGTGACCTCACTCGGAAATCGAGCCCTACCTCCACCTTTTCTTTAACAATAAACAAGGACAAGCGCTATTTAGTAGGAATGAATGAATGTGAATGTTCACCTGGGTTCAATTTGAAGATAAATAAAACAGGTTTTATGTGATAGTAAATAACAGAAGGTGCATCTGAGTCAGAGTTACTTCTCTAAAACACTGAACTTGACTGAGGGAACTCACCTCCCGGAGCTTGGTCCCCTCAGCGCTGCATTCTCCCTGAGTCAGCAGACACTCTTTGGGGCTGATCTGGACGAGCAGAGACTCCAGGTTGGAGAAGATCTCGTTGTCCGGAAACTCACACACCCCCATGGTCCTCTGGGCCGCGTCCACGTAGCCGACCCCGACCACTCGCTGCCCGTCGGCTCCCGTCGCAAACCGCACGGCGACCACTCCCGCGCATCCCTCGCCTCCGGTTCCTCCGCCGAACAGAATGTCCTCGAACTGGGTCAGGTTTCCTGGAGAGGCCTGAGTTAAGGACCAGGGAACACGAACAATAAACCCAACTGGACATCTGGTCTATTCATTGTTTATTTCATTTTGTTCCTTTTTGTGGTTTTAAAATAAATACAGTAATCACATTTAACACCATCTCTGGAAAAGATGTAGAAAAAAGGTATATTTGTATTAATTTTCAAAGGAATTTTTTTTAGGTTTCTTTCAGTTTCACCAATAATCTTGTAAATTTCTATTATTTTTCAGTCAGATCATCGATTTTTAAAAAGCTTGACCTGCCAATTCCAAATATTTTTCTATAACTGACACTTTAAGGTGTTATTAGGTCACAATACACTTTCAATGTAGGAGTAGGTGATGTGGACTTAAAACACATCACAATCCCCTTTGAATGTTTTCATTTTAGGAAAGCAGGGATGTAATTTATATCCCCAACCTTCACACAGTTACAGCATTTAATTATATTTTCGAATATAGTGATATTTAATATGTCTCTTGTGAAACAAATAGTGGAGAATATAATGATAAGCACTCGTATGACAATTTTTTAAGGTTAGCTCATGTTCTTTATATGTTGGGACTTAATTATTCTGGAAAAGCTAATTTTGACAGTCATATTAGTCATTTTTGGCACCTTGTACTCGATCCTCCAGTCGTGTTCCTTGCTGCTCTTGCTGTGGTTCCTGTATACCTCCACTCGGTACTGCTTCACCAGCAACAGATCCTTCACAAAGGCCTCGAAGTTCAGCTTGCTCAGGATCACGCTCTCCAGCTTACGGCTCCCTGTTGACCCACAAGCAAACATTTCCCATTCCAAAAACAACCTCAGAGATGCATTTTTTTAAACTAGTGAACATAATAAATACATGGTTCCTCCAATTTTTGAATTGTACATTTTATTTTTCAGATTCACCTTTCCAAATCTCAGTTTAAAGTATTAAAATGTAAGGCAGGTAAGATACTGTAGTTCACCATGAAATTACTGCAGATATTTGTACAGTTGACGGATGTTCAATAAGGAACCATGAAAAAAAGAGCTCCCTGTTACTTGTGCTGTTTTCCCACCACCACACTTTTTCCTTCCACTAAACCTTGCATTGCTATACATGGATACAGCAATCTGTGAAGCGCTAACTTAAACTTTGTGGTATTACAGATGACTAACTTAATTTTAGGTTATTATTAGCTGTAGTAATCAAAATTAACAGGAAAAACGTGTATGGGTTAATTTAATTTATGTATTTGTAACTTTTTTAAATAGCTTTTCAGTGTTTTCTGATTTATGTAGTCGAACTTCTAGAAATAGTGCCTGATAACTAATAAATTCTGAAAGCAACAAATTATCTTATATTCAATGCCCGCAAACTGTATAGGAGTGAGTGTAATTCAAGCTAACCTTAACTTAGATGCTGCTAATGTTTTAGCCACCTGCAGCTACATCTTACTGCATCATAATGAATCAAAATTAACAAGCTAATAACTGACTTTAACCCTAAAACATCTTCATTTAGTAGGTGCACAGAAAAGCCGTAGTTAAACCCAGCTACCTGAGCCCAGATATTTGATGACTCCGTTAGTCTTAAAAACCTCCTTGGCAGCAAATATGGCGTCCTTCCCGTGGACGGTGTAGTAGTCGTTCCGGTCGAATATCCTGAAGGTTGTGTCCGGTTTCTCCGGCATAGAGAATATGAAGTTCAGAAAGCCGTGTTCGGCCGCGCTGTCCAGGGACAGGTTTTGGTTCTGCTTCGGTTGCACCGCCATGCTGCGATCTCCCGCCACGGACGGAGCCAAACAGGAAGCTACGTCATCCGTTAGGGTGCGTTGTCATGGAAACGGCTCTCCTCTTATTTAAAGGGACGGAAGAAGGCCGCCTATAAGCAGGTGAAAATTTTGATACTTGGAGAAGCGTCAGGTTTCAACATTTTTGTATTCTGTTCTAAAGCTGAAAATTTGTCACAATGGTAAGGTCAAATAAAAAATAGGCATATCATTATTATATTGACTAACATGGACTAACGTGGACTAACTCCATTAGTGTATAAACTAAAATTAGCTAAAATGCTAAGGTTAGCTTGAATGCTGTCAGTAGCATGCCAGGTATCACCAGCATGTTTACTTACATTGACTTGCTTCATTTAGTATGATAAACATAGCTAATAAATAAAAAAATGAGCAAAAATGCTTATTTTAGTTGCTAGGCTAATGTTAGCATGAGGGCTATTATTAGAATACTGAGTTAATAGCTTGTTGATACCACCAGTAGGATGAGGGTTATCGCTAGTATGTTGACTAACTCAAAATTTTAGGTACAAAGCTAATGTTAGCATGACAGCAATCACTAGCATGTAGAGCGAATAGCATGTTGACTCTAGCGGTAGGATGTGGGTTATTAGCAGCATATTGACTAACAAAAAATCCATTGTGTGCTAACATTGGTGTAAACCATAATTAGCCAAAATGCTAAGGCTAGCTTAAATGTTGCCAGTAGCATGTGTGATGTCACCAGCATATTGATTAACATTGACTTAATCCATTCAATATGATAAACATAATTAGTAGATCAAAAATTATGTAAAATGCTTGTTTTGGATACAATCACTTGCAGGATTTTTCAAAACTTTACTTGTATTTCTAATTTTATGACAATTATTTCATTACTACGGAAGAGGATTAGGGTCATGGAAAAAAAATATATTTTGACTTCAATCTCAGAATTCTAAGTTTTTTCTCAGAATTCTGACTTTTTTCTCATAAATCTGACTTTTTGTATGTAGATATTCTCTACATATTATATTGACTAACATAATATGTAGAGAGGAATGCTAGCATTAGTGTATAAACTAAAATTAGCTAAAATGCTAAGGTTAACTTGCATTTTAGCTGATTTAAGATTTAAGGTTACCTTGAGTATATTTACATTTTTACAATATAAATATGCTATATTTATATTATATAGCATACTATATATGCTATATATATTATGCTAAATATAATCATGCTATATTATATATAGCATAATTA